>NW_006408986.1:247009-253594 GCF_000296735.1 Chrysochloris asiatica
ACATGTTGTTGAATGATGATGCATGGAGGGGATTATAATCATTACAATGAAACACAATATGATAGGATGAATGTAAAGCTGACGTTCTCACATGTAAACTATCACTCAAGTCACAATAAAAACTTAAAACAAAAACAAAATAACAGAGGGAATAGAAGCAAATAATGTTGAATGATGATGCATGGAGGCAATTGTAATCATTGTAATGAAATGCTGAGTGTAAAGCTGATGTTATCCCATGTAAATGATCACTCAATTTACAATAAAAAACTTTTTAAAAAAAGAATAAGACAAAAAAGACCAAAATGGATGTCAAAAGAAAGTCTGTAACTTCTTTCTTGCATAATGGTGCTAAAGCAAATGGAAAAAATGTGGAGATAAAAGAGCTGAATAGAAAATTTCCAAGGGTAGCTCAATAAACATAGTCAAATACCAAAATTACACGTGCAGATTGGGAGTTAGAAAATCAAAAGGGAAGAATACACCATTTCTCAAGCTGAGGGAAGTGAAACAAAAATTCAAGTCTTGACTTGGAATATTGAAGGATTCTTTGGACAAAATATTGAATGACACAGAAAGCATCAAGAGAACATAGACAAAATAAACAGAGAATGTTTGCAAAAAGAAATGGTTTATGTTCAACCATTTCAAGAGGTAGCATATGATCAAGAGCCAATGATACTGATTGAAGAAATCCAGAGTTCAGTAACGGCATCAACCAAGAACAAGGCTCCTGAAAATGATGGAATACAAATTGAAATTGTTCAAAAAATTGATGCAGCACTAGAGGTACTCACTCCTCTATGCTAAGAAAGATGTAACTGAGAGGAAGATATTCATTTCTGTGCCCATAACAAATGAGGTGTCCCAACATAATGTGGAAATTATCAGACAATATCATTAATATCACATACAAGTAAAATTTTGCTAAACATAATTCAGAAATGGCTGCAGAAGTACATTGACATTATTATCATTGCAATGAAACAATATACAATAGGATGAGTGTAAAGCTGATGTTCTCCCGTGTAAACTATCACTCATTTCAAAAGAGAAACTTAAAAAAAAAAAAAAAAAGTACAATGACTGGGAACTATCAGATGTTTCAAGCCAGATTCAGAGGAGGACATGGAAGAGGGATATCATTACTGATCTCAGATGGATCTTGGATGAAAGCAGAGAATAACAGACAGATGTTTGCCTGTGTTTTATTGACTGTGTAAAGGCTTTTGATTTTGTGGATCATGACAAACTATGGACAACATTGCAGAGAATGAGTATCTGGAACACTTAATTGTGCTCATTAGGAAACTGTTCATAGATGAAAAGGCAGTTGTAATAATTGAACAAGGGAAAAATGAATATTTTTAAAATCAGGAAAGGTGTGCTATAACATTGTAGTCTTTTGCTATTGTTATTCAATAGTATGCTGAGAATATAAATTGAGAAACTGGATTATATGAAGAAAAAATTGATATCAGGTTTAGAGGAGGACTCATTAGCAACCTGTGATATGCAGATAATACAAGGGATGAGGACATAAAATAATTACTGAAGAAGGTCAAAGACCACAGCCTTCAGTATGAGTTGCAACTCAATGTAAGGACAACAAAAATCCTCACCGCTGGACCAATAAATCTCAACATAAATGGAGACAAGATTGAATTTGTCAAAGATTTCATTTTGTTCTGATCAAACATCAACACTCATGAAAGCAGCAGTCAAGATATCAAACGATGTAATGATTTAGCCTAATCTGTTGCACAACACTTTTTAAAGTGTTCAAGAGCAAAGATATCAGTTTGAGATCTGAAGTGTGCTTGACCCAAGCCATCGTATTTTCAATAACCTTATATGTATATGAAAACTGGGCAATGAATAAGGTAGAATGTGGAAGAATAGATGCATTTGAATTATGGTGTTTGAGAAGAATATTGAAAGTATTTTGTACTGTTAGAAGTATAAACAAATCTGTCTTGTAAGAAGTACAGCCAGTCGCTCCTCAGAAGTGTATAGAGAGACATTGTCACTCCTTGTTTGGACATGTTGTAAGGAAGGGAATGTAAGGAAGGACATGTCCCTGGAGAGCATCATGCTTAGTAAAGTGGAGGGTGAGTGAAAAATACCCCCAATGAGGTGCATTGACACAGTGGCAACAGTGATGTGTTCAAAACAATTGTGAAGATGATTCAGCCAAGCAATATTTCTTTATGCTGTGCAAAGGATTCCTAAGTCCAAACAGACTTGAAGTTACTTAAAAATGGTAGGAAAATCAGTGAAGTCCATTAGCACTGCCTCTACCTAGGAAAATAGTAAACCAAAAGCAATATTGCATTACTGGAAGGATTGCAGAGATTAGTGCCACAATCAAGGATTTGAGGAAGCAGAGGTTGACTTCATCCATCTTATTCCTTTACAGTGCAACTGGTAGAGTTAAAGTCATTTAGGGGAGATATATTGGTTAATGGCATGTCACAACAACTAGAATCTAGTGAATAGTGCCCAGGGAAGCTAGTACACATTTTACAATGCAGAGGACCAAACGTTACTATTGGTACCAAATATTTTAGACTGGGTTATCTAAAGAAGCAAAACCAGTGAAGCTTATATATGTATACATAAAGAGGTTTATATTAAGGAAATGACTCACTCAGTTGCAGAAGTGGGCAAGTTTCAAGTTCGTTGATGAGATGTCAGGCTAGAGACTTCTGACTCTTGTAGCTCTGGGCTGATGAACCAAATCAGCAGGTCAGATGGCACATAGACAGACAGACAGGCCAGCAGGGTTGTCTGGCAGGTAAGAAGGCAGGCTGCTGAGGACTCCAAGAATCATCAGGTATTATATGATGAACAAGCCACTGATTCAAGTCCTAAGAACCAGAGGTCAGAGGATGAGCCAGATGAAAGATCCAGATCTAACACAGAGTAAGAAAGCCTTGCCTGAGTATCCCTTATATTGGAAGCAGGCTAACAACCCCAAGGAACATTCCTCTCAATTGATTGATTGCTCACAGCAGACCTCATCATAGGGATTATTATATTATATTAAGTCTCATCATGAAGTCCTCGTGTGGCACTGCAGGATAATGAACTTGTCAACAACATCAATTTGAACTTAAAACTGAGATTTGTGGTTCAAACTCACCAGCTACTCCTCAGAAAACCTTTACAGGATTGCTATGAGTTGGAACTGACTCAACGGCACTTAGCAACAACAATAACTACATGAGGATGAATATGTCTCAACAGACAAATCACTGAGTGTTCTGCTGAGTTAAGTTGATACAAAAGCCTAACTATCATAGTCATATACACCACAGTACCAATTTGTGGCATATGATTTTTTATGAAATCTGTTAAGTGGGTGAATCATTATGATCTTTCATAAATCACCATCAATAGTTGCAATGTAATATTCATATGCCTTATCTTAACACCTGGAATCCAGTCCAGTCTATCTCTAACTCTATCTCTATAGGTTATGGTAGAAATAAGAACATGTATTTCAAAGTAGAGCAGACATGGTCCTGAAGTTTTACATTTGATAACCCAAATTTCATTATTATCTTGAAATTGCTGAAGCCATTACTCAAGGAATTAGGTAAAGGGGATGTCTTCATTATTCAAAAAAATAAGGAAAAAAGAGACGCATGTGTAAATAAAGTCTCAAGACTTATTGCATTAGTTTATTTGAAGAGCTAATCTGCTTGAAAAAGATGCAATTAAAATACTTTCATTTTAAGTGTATATTAAATCAAATATGATGAGGCTGTAAACATTCATTATAGATTTATTTTGATATTTGCACTGCATAAATTACAGATAAATGCATAATATGATCTTTGGTGGTTGTTATGTGGAGTCAGTCCCAAATTTGAGAGATCCTGTATAAGGTTTCCTAAGCTGAAAACCTTAAAGTGAACAGAGAACCTCATCCTTCTCCATCAGAGAGGTTGGTAGATTCAAACTAGTAATCTTATGGTTAGCATCCCTACACGTAACCAGTACTCAGTTTGATTTTTAGAGAATTAATAACATTTGATAATCAGGTCACAAAGCCATGTAGTTATGAGAGATGATACTTAGTTAATAAAACGACTGTTGAATTGCCTGATTTACAAAAAAAGCCAAAAAAGATCCATTAACAAAATCATTCATTTTTAACTGTTTTTGCTGATGAACACTTTCTTTTATTAATCTCCACTACATTTTTGATTCATATTATCAATTTACTTATGTTTCTACCAGTATCACATTTTTCCATAAGTAAGAACTTACTTTAAAATAATTCAGTTTTTACAAGAATAGCTTTATTTTTCTTGCTTAGTTGTGAACATCTTTATTACAACTGGGTGTCACACACCTAAAGCCACAAGTTACTTGAGCATTCAAGCAATGCATATAACCTAACTTCAAAATGAAGGACGTATACAGCAGATCTTATTGGAGTCTTTTTAGCCAATATGATATAAAGTCAACTGAGGTGTTATAAAGATAAGGTCTCAAAATGAGTAAGTTGTTAGACTGTCTCTTCTCAATTGCTTTCTGTGCTGAGATAAGAATGTGGCAATTGGGCCGAAAATGACATTTATGTCCAGAGTAACCATCTGGGGGAAATGTTATTAAATTATAGCTCATAGCTGTAGTTACAGTGACAGGGCATTGTGGTGTTCCTGAAACACATTTGTAATGGCCTGTTGTTATTGTTAACTTCGGCAGAGTTGGTTCAGACTCATAGCAACCCTATATAGGATCTTCAAGGAGTAGCTAGTGAGTTTAAACTGCCAACCTTGTGGTTCATAGTCCAGTGCTGATCTTACAGGGCAACACCAGAGGTCCCTAATAATTGCCTACTTCTGTGCTTTTTCTAGAGACTATAAATTATCACTTTGTTGCTTAAGGTAGTGTTTCATTGATTATTTTTATTATTATCAGCTGGATGTGTCCTAATTTATATACTAGTTAATACTACAGAAATTTTTTAGTTATTTTTTTCTCTTAATAATTTATTATTTAGAAAGGTCTATAATTTTTAAAACAGATTTGCCATCAGTAATGGAAAAGAAAACACAAGCAGACTTAATCTTCTGAGTAGCATCATAACTATCTATTCAAAGGTTAAACTCACTACTATTGATTGTGACTCATAGTAACCCTGTATAGGGCATCTGATGCTGTACATCTTTTACTAGAGTAGAAAGTCTCATGTTTTTCCTGCATGCCCCAATTAGGTAGCTGCTATTCTATTTTCTTTATAATAATCAAGATCAATTACACTTAGGAATACAGTAAATCTGGTCTTTGCTTGTTTATCTACTGCTATGAAGAGCACAAAGTGACTGGAAGATGGTTGTGGGTTTAGGTTCAAGGGATGCCCTAACATGTATTCTGATAGAATTGGGATAATTCCTCCTGAGAGGCAAATTATTGTAAAAGGGAAGCCACATTTCCCAGGTGTTTAACATCAGGGGTTGATGAATAAAGTCACATTTTTTTTTTTCACTCCTTGATTATAGAACCAAGCATTACCCTGATCAGGGATATTTGATAGCTGCTGTCACGTCAGTTCCCCGACCCCAAACACATAGAGGCTCCCATACACAATGGAATAGTTGTGATTCCTAGTATTTTCATTGATGTAATTGTAGAAATAGTTTGCCAGGCATTAACCCTAGTCTGTTTTAGCTTAGACAGTTTACTAGAATCTGTCATTATTGTGTGCCATCAAGCCAATTCCAATTCGTAATGATCCTATAGGATGAAGTAGAACTAATTCATGGGGCTTCCTAAGCTGAAATTTTTATAGAAGCAGATTGCTAGGTCTTTTATTCTACAGAGCATCTGGTGAATTTAAACCACAGACCTTTCCACTCAGCAGGTGGAACACTTAACTATTGTACTACCAGGGTTCCTGCTGCTGAAACCTATTCAACATCACAGAAATATTTGTTTCTTTATTCAATATTACAGAAACATTCAAACAAACAAACAAAAAATATTTGTTTGAATGTACAGCATCTAAAACGAGAACATCCCAACTCCACAATGGAGCCCGTTGGGTGATCAGGAAGAACCAATCCCTGGAAGAGGGCATCATGCCTGGTAAAATAGAGGGTCATTACAAAAAAGAAGATCCTTAATAAGATAGATTGAAAAATTGGCTGCAACAATGTGCTCAGACATTAAAATTATAAGTATGGTCCATGACAAGGGACAGTTTTTACTTCTGTTATCCATGAGTCATAATTCATTCGAAGGACAATTTGCATACAGTAATAGAGTAGATTTATTTTAATTTGTATTATATAATTTCTGAAACTTTAACTAGTCTTTTGATTTTCTCCTGTTTTTCCTTTCTCCCAAATGTTTTACTGATTATTGCTAATCACAAGGATGGCAGTTCAAACCCACCAGCTACACCTCGGAAACCCTGTATAGGGTTGCTATGAGTCAGAACCCACTCAACAGCACTTAACCACAACAGCACACTTAATTTGAAGTTGCAGGGCAATGCAAATCTACGTAGGGGCTAAATGAAAGAAATTCCTGGTGATCTACTTCCAAAAAATCAGTCATTGAAGACCA
>NW_006408986.1:254394-255763 GCF_000296735.1 Chrysochloris asiatica
CTCCAGGGTTGTATTCTTTCACCATACTTGTTCAATATATATGCTGAGCAAATAATCTGAGAAGCTGGAGTACATGAAGAAAAGCATGGCATCAAATTTGGAGAAAGACTCATTAACAATCTGAGATATACAGATGACACAATCTTACCTGCTGAAAATTAAGAGATCTTCAGTTATTTACTGATGATAGAATACCACAGCCTTCAGTATGTGTTGTACCTCAATGTAAAGAAGACAGAAACCCTCACCTCAACATCATCCATATCAGTGGAGAGGAGATTGAAGTTTTCAAAGACTTCATTTTGCTTGGACCAACCATCAACACTCATAGAAACAGCAGTCAATAAGTCAAACAACATATTATATTAGGCAAATCTTCTGCACACAATCTTTTTAAGATTTTGATTAGCAAAGATGTCAGTTGGAGGATGAAGGTGTGACTGACTCAAATTATTGTATTTTCAATAGCCTCATATGCATGTGACCACCACTTGTCTATCAGTTTCTCATACTGTGGAGGTTTGTAAATTGCTATCATTCTGGAAGCTATGCATAGGTATTTTAAATACCAGCAATATCACCCACAGTGGACAGGTTTCCGATGAGCTTCCAGACAAAGACAGGCTAGGAAGAAGGGGAGATGAACTACTTTCAAATATGTAGTAACTGAAAAATGTATGAATAGCAGAGAAACACTGTGATATATTGTGCCAGAAAATGAGCCCCTCAGATGGAAGGCACTCAAAATTCAACTGGGAAAGAGCTGTCTCCTCTAAGTAGAGTTGACCGTAATGAAATAATTGGAGTAAAGCCTTCAGGACCTTCATTTACTGATGGGGCACAACTCAAAATTAATACAAACAGCTGTAAACATCCATTAATAATAAGAACATGGACTGTATGAAGTATGAATTTAGGAGAATTGAAAATTGTCAAAACTAAAATTAATGCACAAACTTTGATATTCTAGGCATTAGTGAGATAAAATGGACTGGAATTGTTCATTTTAAATCTAAAAATTTACATTGTTTACTATGACAGGAATTATAAATTGAAGAGAAATGGCATTGTGTTAATAGTCAAAAAGAATATATCAAGATCTGTCATGAAGTACAATGCTGTCTGTGATAGGATAATGTCCTTGCACCTACAGGGATGACCAGTTAATACCACTATTATTCAAATTTATCACTAGCAAGTGAGGATTAAATAGAAGAATTCTACTAATTTCTTCAATCTGAAATTTATCAAACATGCAGTAAATATATATTGATACTCATCGGTGATTGGAATGCAAAGGTTGGAAACAAAGAGGAAGGATCAGTAGTTGGAATATAAGGACTTGGTAATAGAAATGAACCTGGAGATC
>NW_006408986.1:257821-264497 GCF_000296735.1 Chrysochloris asiatica
AGGCCCAGATGGCCAAACTTCACCTCTCATACTTTGGACTTATTGTCAGGAGGGACCAGTCGTTGGAGAAAGATATTATGTTTGGTAAGGTGGAGAGTCAGAGAAAAAGAAGAAGACCCCCAACGAGATTAACTGGCAAAGTGGCAGCATCAATGGGCTCAAGTGTGGCAACAATTGTAAAGTTAGCCCAGGACTGGGCAATATTTTGTTCTGATGTGCATAATGTCCCTCTAAGTCGGTACTGACTCAATAGCACCTAGCAGCAACAACATATGCATGCAAAAGCTGGACAGTGAATAGGGAAAACCATACAAGAACTGATGCATTCGAGTTATGGTGTTGCAAGAAAGTATTGAAAGTACCATGAACTACCAAAAGAACAAACTAATCTGTGTTGGAAGATGTACAGCCAGATTGTTCCTTAGAAGCCAGAATGGCCAAACTTCTCTCATACTTTGCATATATTATCAGGAGGGACCAGTCATTGGAGAAGAATATCATGTTTGGTAAAGTAGAGGGTAAGAGAAACAGAGGAAGACATTAAATGAGATGGATTGGCACAATACCTGCAGTGATGGGCTCAGGCTTAGTATAAATTGTGTGGTTGGCCCTGGACCCAGTACTGTTTCATCTTGTATATAGGGTATCGACTTGATAGCACCTAACTAAAACAACAACACAAAGATGAAAATAGAAAAACAGTACAACATTGAACTCAAAGAGGAGGAATTTCTGGGGGACTAACACACAGAGTTCAGAAGCTGGGTGATGGAAGGATTTGAACACTTATTTCCTGGCTTTACAAAGACTTCCTATCAGCATCAGTATTATCTATGTTCTGAGCATGCTATCCAGAAGTACTTCTTGAGGTCCTTGATGGAAGCCAGTTTCAATTTCTGTTAGGACCACAGGGAATCTGGTTAAATACTGGTCTAGTGGCTCTGTGGGTTCTATAGTTATGGAGTTGAGCCTGCCTGTATCCAAGCACCAAAGCATCGATGAGCCTGCCTGTATCCAAGCATCAAGTACAAAATCTGAGAGATTTGGATCAGTGCTGGGAATGGTTTTTAGTGGGAGCAGGCTACATCTCTGGCTACACTTCTGGTTACCTGGGGAGCATGGGGTCAAAGAACAATTTGCACATTTCCAGATGCCCCAGTAGACCAGGTTTCCCAGACCACCCTTTGTTTCCAAAGCTGCTCACAAGATGGTAGCACTACAACTGGCTGGCGGTTCACCAATCAGTCTTCCTCTGTTTCTGTCCCTATCAACCTCTTCTCCCAGCAATCAACCCACTTGCTGGAAGTCTCCAAAATTTATTTTCTTTATTAAATTATCATTTATGATTTATATGCCAAAATTATTTGCAATGAAATTGTTCTTTGTAAATTGTTGAAATTTTTGCACAATTATTTGCATCACAAGTTTAAAGTACAGAGATTTCAATTTGTACTTCTCATTTCAAATCTGATGTTTCTCTGTGGGATATAGCACTAGGCTGCAAGGTCAGTTTGAACTACAGTCTCGGCAGACTAAACTCACCAATAACTCCTTGGAAAGTCTATACAGGGTCGCTATGAGTTAGAACCAACCAAAGTCCCTTAACAATCACAACATTTCAAGTCTAGTTTATCCTTTCAAAGAATGCTATTTCTGATTCTGACAAGAATTAAAATGGGCAAGTAAACACGTAAATGCTTCCCTGTTAATTTCTTTATGGTCAAACATAATAAAGGTAAATTTAATGTCATAAAATATAGGATTTTAATTTTCAAATAATGAAAATAACATCCCTAGTGGAAAAATAACAAAACAAAAAATGTATACTTTTTAAAAATAAACATTTCTATTTTAATTTTGTTTGTATTGTTGTTAAGTGCCATCGAGCCAGTGCTTATTCATAGTGAACCTGTTTAGAATTTCCAAAGCTATAAATCTTTGCAGGAGCAAAAAGTGTCATCTTTTCCCCAAGAAGTGGCTGGTATATTCAAACTATAGACTCTGTGGTTCATAGTACAGTGCTTATCCTATAAAACCACAGTGCTCAAATTCTACCACACACACACATATATTCCCTCAATATATAATTCAGTAAAAGTTAAGTGATTAGTGTTTTGTTAATACTTGGTAGATCTTGTTGTTAGGTGCCCTTCAGTAGGACCTGACTCATAGTAACCCTATGTACAACAGTTGCGAGGATGGCAGCAGAATGAGCACTGTTTTGTTGTGTTGTTTATAGGGTTGCTATGAGTCAAAACTCATTGCTGCATGCACTACATTAACCAGTTTCATTGAGAGTCCTCTTTTTTACCTGTCCTGTCTTTAACCAAACAAGATTCCTTCCTCTGATAACAAGTACAAAGTTAGAGGGAAGAAGACTTCTCATATTTACTTATAAGCACAATCTAGCTGTACTTCCTCCAAGAGAGATTTGTTTGTTCTTCTGACATTCCGTTGTCTATTCAATATTCTTTGCCAACACCATAATTCAAAGGCATTTCCTTGTGTTTTGTTTTCACTGTTCAGCTTTCACATGCATATGATGTGATTGAAAATGCCATGACTTAGGTTAATCACACCTTATTTTTCATAGTGATATATTTGAATTTTAAGACTTCAAAGTAGGTTTTTTGCAGTAGAATTGCCTAATGCAGTACTTTTTTTTTTTTTTTTGACTGCTGCTTCCATGGTTGTTGATTGTGAATCCAAGTGAATCAAAATTCTTAACAACTCCAAAAATTTCCAGCTAGTTTTAAACAAAACCATCTCATAAGCAGAGATAGAGGACACCAGGACCATCAAGAAGGAAGAGCATGAGGGGAACATGAGATTTCTGCTTAGGAAATCAGCAATAGCAGAGGTGACAGCAAAGGTGGTGGCATGAAGAGAGAGAACAGCTGAGGGCTCTAGGCCCATAGATTGAGTAAAGCTGAATGCCTATGGTCAGGAGACTGGCTTGTAGAATGTTCTTTTTGAATTTTCACAGACTGAATAGAAAAGCTTTGTAACACTTGTCAAAGTAGAGCAGAGACCAAGGGACCACATGGCTGAGAGACCAAAGACAAGAGTGAGGCTTGCCTGCAGTAAGACAGAAAAGAGGCATTCTTGACTGTAAAATTGCTGTGTCCTGAGTTTTTCTGATGCTGAATTGTACTCTGTTCAATTCCATAATAAACCCCATAGTTCTGTGTGGCCATTACAATGGTTAATTGAACCTAAATGTAAAGCAAAGAGTGCTGTTGGGGGAAATGGTTGGTATCAGAATAAGTTTAAAAAGGTTTCGAGTAGAGGCATGTTTGACCTCCACTTCATAAGAATCAGTCTTGATCTTTTGAGTATCATTCTCTTTTCCCCTTGTGAAGTCAGGGGAAATCAGACATGGTTCCCACGTGGTGTTTGCAAAAAACCTTCCTCCAAACTATACGGCACATTCTTCTTCATATAATCTAGCTTTTTGGATTATTTGCTCAGTGTATTCAAATTGAATATGTTTATAAAATAATACAACCCTGATGCACACTTTTCCTGATTTTAAACCACACAGTCTCTCATTATTCTGTTTGAACAACTGCCTCTTTGTCTATGTACATGAGCACAATTAAGTGTTCTGAAATTTCCAATCTTTGCAATTTTATCCACAATTTATTATCATCCACATGGGAATAAAACAGACCATTCTCTGCTTTCAGCTAAGGTTTATCCAACACCAGCAATGCTATCCCTAGTTCAACCGCTTCTGAATCTGACTTGAATTTCTAGTAGTTCATTGAGGATATATTGAAATTGTTTTATTTTCATAAAAATTTAAAATATCAATGATATTGTCCAACAATTTCTACATTTTGTTGGTTCACATATTATTGGAAGTGACAAGAATAGGGAACTCTTTCAGTCAACTGGTCCTATTACTATTTTCAAAATTTCTTGACATAGATGAGAAAATACCTTTGTTTGTTGAAAGATTCCAATCAGTAGTCTATCAAGTCCTAGATTCTTGCTTTTTGGTTAATGATTTCAGTGCCGTTTGGAAATCTTCCTTCAGTATCATTGATTCTTGATCATAGAGTATTTCCTGAAATGGTTGAGCAGCAATAAATACATTTGGTAGAGTGACTTTCTATTCTTTCCATCTTCTTTAGAATCCATAAATATTCCATCTTGAAACTTAATTTTTTTAAATCATTTTTTTCAGCTAGAGAAACATTGAGATGTTTTTACCTTTTACTTTGCTAACTTCTGCACTTTGCACATTTCCTTACAATATTACTTTGGCTTTTCAAATCATGCTTGGGTTCAGCTCTCAAAAGTTCATCAGTTCTTCTATTCTCTTTAGCTACTCTGTTTTCTACAGCAAGCTTCATAGACTCTTTTGCGATCTATTTTGGTCTTTTCTTCCTTTGTTGTTGTTAAATACCATAGAGTCGGTTCCAACTCATAGTGACCCTGCACAGGGTTTCCGAGGCTGTAAATCTTTATGGGAACAGAAGCCTCATCTTTCTTCCTCGGTACAGCTGATAGTTTCGAACTGCAACCGTGACATTAGCAGACTGATTCATAACCACTACGTTACCAGAGTTCCTTTTACTTCCTTTACTATTAAATACTTGTTGCTTTCTTCTTATCGGATGTCCTTGATTTCATCCCTGACTTAATCTTCGGTTTTTAATGTTCTATGAATCAAATCTGCTTTTGAGATGGTCTAAATTTAGGTGAAGAGCAGAGATGTCAGCTTGAGGACTAAGGTGCGCCTGACCCAGGCCATTGTGTTTTCAATAGCCTCATATGGATGTGAAAGCTGGACAGTGAATAAGGAAGATCGTAGAAGAATTGATGCCTTTGAGTTTTGGTGTTGGAGGAGAATACTGAAAGTGCCATGGACTGCCAAAAGAACCAATAGATCTGTTTTGGAAGAAGTGCAGCCAGAGTGCTCCTTGGAGGCCAGGAAGACTAAGCTTCGTCTCTCCTACTTTGTACATATTGTCCGGAAGAAACAATTGTTGGAGAAGGATGTCATGCTGGCTAGGGTGGAGGGTCAGAGAAAAAGAGGAAGACCCCCAAAGAGATGGATCAGCCAGGTGGCATCATTGATGGACTCAAGTGTGGAAGCGGTAGTGAGGTTGTCCCAGGATCGGACATTGTTTCGTTCTGCTGTGCATGGGGTTGCGATGAGTCGGTTCCAACCTGATGGCACCTGACAAAAAATTCAGGTGTGGTACTATAGGATGCGTGGACTAGGCTAATACTTCAGATTGCAGTCGTTTGAGCTCCAAAGTCGGTGGTCACCAAGTTCACCACTGCTCCTTGGAAACCCTATGTAGGGTCTCTATGGGTGGGAACTGACTCAACAGCACTTAACAACAACAACAACACTGATGGCAAGGTTGGAAGTTCAAACCCACTTGCCCTCTCAGCAACCCCATACAGGGTTGCTGGGAAATTAAACTGACTCTATGGAACCAACTTGATAGCGCATAACAACAACATGTATTTATAGTTACACTTGGTTATGATGGACTTGTATTGATTTACTTATCTTGAACTTAAAATTGCATATGAAAGTTTAAGTCCTGGTGTGGCATGGCAGGTTAATGCGCTGGACTGCAAAGATGATTTGACCCATAAATTCATGGGTGCAAGCTCACCAGTCACTCCTTGGAAATCCTATCTATACAGAGTCACTATGAGTTGGAACGGACTTGACAGCACTTAACAACAACAACAACAATGAATAATTTGTGTCACAGCTGGTTTGTTGCTATGTTCTGACTGATCATTGCATCTTTCCATAGATGTTTATATTAAAGTAATTACCAATTTAGTTTTATTGAAAATGACTTATTATTGTTAAATTTCTTCTAGTAGGTTCCTACTCATACTGACCCTGTGCTGGATTTCCAAGACCTTAAATCTTTGTAGGAGCACAAAAATCTCATCTTTCTCCCTTAGAGCAGCAGGCAGATCAAACCATGTACATTGTGATTCATATCCCAGTGCTTATCACATGGAACCACTGTGCTCCCTGAAAAAAACTGGACTTAGAGTAATAAATTTTCAAATCAGAATCATCACCAGAAACTGGAAGTTTTTCTCCAATGAAGATTTTTTTTCCCCATAAATTTTTGGGTTAATTGATTTTAAGTTTCTGAAATGTCAAATACTTTTTCTTCATTTTAGGTATATTTTGTAGACTCTGTTTACTACATACAAATGTCATTGCATGTCTTCCTCTTTTATATCTTTTTCAATCATATGTGAGTGGTCAAAATTACTACTCTGGTTTTATAGCTTTGCTCCTGACTGGAAGTTTGAAGGTTCAAGTCCACATAGAAGTGCTCCAAAAGAAAAGAAATTATTTTCTAAAAAAATAATTAACCATTGAAATCCCCATGGAGGAGTGCAGGTCTATTTTTACATACATGGTGTCCATATGAATGACTGTATTAAAATTTAAAGGACACAAGTTAAAGAATTAAACAAACAAACAAACAAACAAAATACAAAGGATTCAGGAATTCCATAAAGCAGATAATAGGAAAAAGGAGATAAAATATGATACCTGAAAGACACTAAGTAATATTACAAATAACTCCAAACATGGTACTAATAGAAAACATGAGTGGTTTTGTCAAGACACATTAAATTACAAATCAAAAATAAAATCATAAAGTAATATAGT
>NW_006408986.1:265131-270745 GCF_000296735.1 Chrysochloris asiatica
TTCTTTCACCATACTGATTCAACCTGTATGCTGAGCAAATACTATGAGAAGCGGGGTTCTGTGAAGAAAAACGTGGTGTCAGGATTGGAGGAAGTCACATTAACAACCTGAGATATGCCAATGATACAACCTTGCTTGCTGAAAGTGAAGGGGAATGAGAGAACTACATATCACAATTCATGATATGCAATTAAGCAATCATTAGATGAAAATGTTTAATCTGAAATGCCAGATGATGGTGACAAAATTCAGAAGTAGCATACAGTGCTCCAGGAGAGGGACCCCATATTGATGTCATTTTGAGTCTGGCTGATAAACTCAAGGTCAGCCTTTCCGTGTGAGAAAGAGGAGGATGGATTTCTGCTCCTGTAAAGATTTATAACCTTGGAAACCCTATGGAGGGTTGCTATGAGTCAGAACCAATTCACTGCACACCACAGCCACCACTACCACCTCTGTGAAACTAGGAGATAAGCCAAAGTGCCTAATTGATTAACGATGAAAGCTTGCATTGGTGAGGCCAGAAATGGATCTGGGAGTTAGATGGGCAAGGAGGGTGGTAACCTTGGAGACTAGAAGAACAATAGGAGATCAAATGTTAGTCAAAGTGAACAATTAGCATAACAGTGCCTGTTTCACATGTAGATTAGTAGCCTTGTCTCCTAAATAGCTCAACCAGCTAAACCAAAACATGACTAACCTTCTAGGACAGGAAAAGGGCCAGAGGCAAAAAGCTGGTGGGTGTGGTAGGCTATGTTGTTGTATTTGTTGAGTGCTTTGTGTTGATTCTGACTAATAGAGAACTCCTGGTGTGGTGCAGAAGGATCAGCACTGGACTATGAAACATAGATCAGCAGTTCAAACCTACCAGCTGTTCCTCAGAAATCCTATAAAATGTTGATATGAGTCAGAAAGACTCCAGGACACTTAACAACAACAAACAACATAGGGTTTACAAGGAGCAGCTACCTGGTTTGAACTGCCTGCGTTGTGGTTCACAGTACAGTGTAGGGTACCCCTGTGCTCTGTTGAGTCAGTTCCAACTCACATTGACCCTACATAGGGTTTCTAAGTAGCAGCTAGTGAATTTGAACTGCCGATCTTGTGATTCAAGCAGACTTTAGGAATTTCTTAACAAAACAAAAATTAAGACTGAAAATCATCCAGCTAAAGATTACACTCAGGAAATTATGATCACATAAAATAAACCTTAAGTTTGGGGAATTGGCAGCGGCAACAATCTATTCTTGTTTTCTTGACACCATTCCAAGTTATTACCAGGAATTTCAGTTTGGCAGGGCCTTGGAGTTTTTGCTGGATTTGTTAGCCAGCCACTGTTGATAATATGGGTGACCACTCTTTTCAAATCTGCCTTAACCTGTTCTTCCATATTTGATATTAACATGATATCATCAATGTAGTGCATTTAAAATAGTGGTACCATAGCTTTCAGAATCACAGCAAGTCACAAGCCACCACAGTACAACAAACTGACAATCTAATTCATCAAAATTTAAATCTATACCTACCTATTCTATATCCATGAATAGATATTGCTTTGGATAAGTGTTTATGACATCATAGCTACTTTAATCGTATGTGGCTTTTATTCCATTCAGAAAAAAAAAAAAAAAGGTTAGTAATTCTTATGATTCCCTCTCCTTAGAATCACATATTATAATAAATCAGGTCTGTTTCAGCAAAACCTTCTATTGTGATGCAAACTGTATGAATAATTTCTTTTAGAAAGACCATTATAGGACTGTTACTTATGAAGTGGAGGTTAAAGATACTCAAAATGTCTCACTGTTCTAATATGTTATATCCCTCCAAAATTCTTGATGTCAATCACTACTCCTTCTCTGCCCATGTCCCAAGGTCATGCAATACACTAAAATATTTCACCAAACTCAAAATTATCAAAGGGGATGTCTTCAGCAGTTGTGAAAGCTGGCAAGTCCTTCATTCAGAAGTCAGTCTAGACTATTCTCCTCATCCCCAACTTCTCAGGAACTGAAGAACCCAAAATGGCATGTCAGATGATAGCCTGTTGATGCATGAGGCAGAAAGAGTTGGTGAATCAGGTCATGTAATATGCTGCAAGTCCCACAAACTGCAGGCAAGGCATGATGAGTCAGATGAGCGATCCAGAGCAAGAGAAGAACAAAGTATTCCCATATATCAGATTTAGACCATGCCACCATGGAAAACTAAGTGTGGTGACTTGATTCACATCCTCTCGAAAGGTCAAGACATCTTTAATCTTTACCCCTTAGTTCTCTATTCTTTGTTGTTGTTGTTGTTAAGTGCCATCAAGTCAGTTCCAACTCATAGTGACCCTGTATAGGGTTTATGAGGAGTCGCTGGTAAGGTTGAACTGCCATACTTGCAGTTAACAGTCTAGTGCTTACCCTACAGTGACCCATCTTTAAAGCCTCCTTAATTCTGTCTCATTAACAACTTACTTCAAAATTTGTCCATAACCACAGACATCGAGACTAGAATTTACAGAATGGAACAATATGACTAAAAGAAGGGTTATAATGCATAAATCACTGCTCTGTGCACTCAAAGAGTTGTTAAAAGGATACTTAATATAATTTCTGGTCAAGAACATAGAAGGAGATAACAATAAATTTGTGTGTCTCATTCTGAGCTCTGAAAAAATAAAAATGAAACAAACAAACAAATAACATCCTGAAAAAATCTAAATAGAAATATACCTTTAATTGAGGTTTTGGATTTAAATTTATATTACCTCTTTCTGTAATTTTCAGGTAAAGTTAACCTCATGCAATGATGTCGTTGCACAGATTCCTTTATTTCAGTAAGGTCTTCTTCAGATGGAATCTATGGTTGATTTAATCTTCCAATGTGGCCAGGTTTCCATTCTTAAGAATTTTATATTTTAACATGTGTTTAGAAGTGAAATCCAATGGGAAAATGAAGTTTGCTTGTGTATAGAGGTCACATGCATAATAAACATATATTCAGTGTTTTGCTGCCACATTTGCATAAACATTTTCAGTGATTCTTGAGCAGAGAACTTTGATGGATCAAAAATGAGTAGAAGTTCAGCTAGATTCAAAGTGAGTACAAGAAAGGTAAATGTGTCAGCTCTATAACTGACTGACAGAGATCCCAAAAAGTTTAAATTTTAAATCAAACCAGACCCTGATTCAGATAAAAAAAAAATTGGATAGTGATTTAAAGATGATTCACTCCATTGCAAAACAAAACAAAACAAAAAAGCAAGACACCTGACTGCCATCAACATCAAGTCAATTTTGATTCATAAAGACCTTATATAGGGTTCCTGAGACCTAAACCTTAAAGAAGCATAACACTTTCTCTTCCTCTCAAGGAATGACTGGTGGATTTGATTTATCAACTTCATTACTTCCAGATCAGTTCCTAATCCACAACCACACCAGGGGTCCTCAAAGAAAGTAAGAAAACCGAACATGCCCTTTCTTATTAGAATAACTTTCTTCTGTTAACAATCACTTACAATGAAAATGATAAGAATGTAAAAAGTCTTACTAAAGCTAGGTTTCCTTTCAGTTATTCCTTACTTATCAGAAGGATAAAAGTGAGAGTGTGGCTAAAATATATGTTTCTTCTCAGAATTGGGATGAGGCGCTGTGGGTTAATGCCTCAGACTGCAGTTGAACTGCAAGGCTGAGTGTTCAACTTACCCTCACCATCTGCTCCTTGGAAACCCTATATAGGATAGCTATGGGTTGGAATTGACTCGACGGCACTTAACAACAAAAACAACCCAGAATTGATATAGCAAGTTATTTTTTCAGAGCTTTTACTTTTCTGCTAAGACCAAATATATATATATACATATATGAACTATGGAAAATTAATTGTGTATTTTTTATTACACCTGTGAATTAAATGATCAGGTATTTTCCTTAGAAGTTTCTTGGTAGTACTAATGGGTAAGTGTTCACTGAACATTTGGTGGTTAGAACTCATCCAGAGTCACTCTAGAAGGCAGATCTGGCTATATGCTTCTGATATGTCACAGCTTTGAACACTATTGTAACACAACACTCTCTGTTCAAAGGGTTGCCATGAGTTGAAATAGACTGCAAGACAACTGATGGAGTTTTTGTTTCTTTGGCTTTTTCTTAATATTATCATGAACTTAGTACTAGCAATGCCAGAAGTAAGGAGAATGATAACATATCCATTAATACACTAAAAGTTTTACTTTCATTTACTTAGGACAACATACACCATACATCTGAAAGTATGTCATACTATGGAGGGTTACATGCTGCTATGATGCTGAAAGATAGGCCACTGTTACTTCAAGCACCAGTTGTGTCACATATGGTGGACAGAATTAGGAGGAATTTACAGACTAGTTACAGATTAGGAAAAAGTTTAGGTGGTCCACTTCTGAGGGATTAGCTACTGAAACCCTCAAAAATAGAAGTAGAACATTATGTGATACATTGCCAGAAGATAATCCCACAAAGTTGGAAGGCACTCAAACTATGACTAAGGAAAAGTTGTTTGCACACACAAAAAAGGCAACTTTAATAACATGATTGCACAAAGCTTTCAGCATTTTCATTTGCTGAAGGGGCCCTACTCATAATGAAAATAAACTATTGCAAACATTATTTAATGATCAGGACATGGAATGTATGAAGTATAAATCTAGCATAATTGAAAGTAGTAAAAAAATGATATGGAATGCATACAAATCTATAATCTAGGGCAACTTTAGTGAGCTGAAATAGATAGGTATTGGCATTTTGAATTGGACATTCGCATGGTTTACTAAGCCAGGAATGACAAATTCAAGAGGATAGTGTTGCATTCATCTTAAAAAGAACATTTTTAAATCCATTTATTTTTCATAACTTTTATTGTGAAGTGAGTGAAAGTTTATAGACAAAATTATCAGCTTGACAAAAACAAATCATATACTTTGTTTTATCTCAATGATTAAAATCCCTTCCATGCAAAAACAATTATCCTACTACACTCCATGTGGTTCCCCATTTACATTTCATATTTCACAAACAAACAAAGCAAAAATATTTGATGCACACATACAAAACAAAACAAAAATTATATATTTACTTAAATGTCCATAGGGTACATTCTTCAAGCCTGCCTCCTGTCCATAGGCACAGTCTTACTCAGTCCATGGTAAAAAAAACCAAAAAAAAAACATAATAATAATAATAATAATAGGAATAATTTTTCTTTGTTTGTTATCACAGTCGTTTTGGGGGAAGTGGAGGGAGATGATGGTAGAGCACAGGGAAGGGGGCAGACACATCATAGACTGGGTTTTAGTGAAAGAAATATATAAGAAGGGGGAGGGGTGGAAGAATAATGTAGATAGGGGAACACTGAGGGACACTGAGACAGGTTTGCATGGGCTAAATGGGACAGAGGTAAATAGTGATACATGTTCAACCTTTTTAAAAATAAAAATAAAAAAAGATTAGCTGTTCTGTGTCTCCATGCAACAGCTTCTGCTACCATCTCTGTTGCCACGACTTTTATAAGTAGACATCTCATGCCTCATTCATGCTCTTCCTTCTTGATGGCCCTGGGATAGTCTGTTCCTGAAAAAAAA
>NW_006408986.1:272325-273284 GCF_000296735.1 Chrysochloris asiatica
CATCATTCAATAATTTGCCCAGTGAATCTTTCAATAGCGAAAGTCGAGGCTTGAATTTTTTCTGCAGTTCCCCCAGCTTGAGAAATGCTGACCGTGTTCTTCCCTTTTGGTTTTCTAATTCTTTTCTATCCCCTTTTAGTTGCACATAATCTAAAATTACAGTTTGACAATCACAATTAATCCTTCTAAAAATTATTCACAATTGAATCATAAAATCCTATCAACATCATCCCTCACCCTCTTTCACCAGACATTTGGAAAAGAGAAAAACTAGTCAGTGTGGATTATACCTTACTCCCCTCATTTTGAAACTTAACATACACTTAAAAGCTTGTAAGCCAGCCTCTTCATGTCTTTATAAGCCACCTCCTCCCATTTTTGATAGCCAATGGCAACATTGACCATCCTTATCCACTCAGTACATTAAGGAGACACACATGTTCCTTGATCTGGAGAATCTTCTGTTCTGCCTGGAAATTTGAACAACTGCAAAAATCCAGTCTATCAGATTGTACCAATTGACAGTTGTTCACAGTATCAAGCATCTTTACCTTCATCATTTTGTGTTCTGGTCAGCTCAACCCTAGCCATCTAAGTTATGTCATATGTGTACCAGCTGCAAGTTTGGAAGTTCATACACACCTCCCTGCACTTCAACTGTCCCCTTCAGTCTCAACCCTAGCCCCTAAGGGCTAGGTCAGTGTCCATGGGCTCAAGAGTTAATAAAACTCCCTAAATTTCTGACCAGCTAGGCTTTTCATTTCTCTTTCATCTTAAGGTCATTGGATGCAATGGAACATGTCCAAATTCAGCCTGTGTTTTCATTGTTGTATTTCCTCCACTTCCATTCAACAATAGACCCATTTGGTCACCAGTGAACATAATAGACTGCTTACAGGGAAAATTGAAAACAAAGTGGAAGGATTTGTACTTGGAAAATATGGCCTTGGTGAAAAAAA
>NW_006408986.1:274229-292064 GCF_000296735.1 Chrysochloris asiatica
ACTTCTTCCAAAATAGATCTATTGGTTCTTTTGGCAGTCTATATATATAGCTGTAGTTAAAATCTAACTCTCTTCTACTACTGTTCATAATCAATTAGTCCTTACTATACTCTAATCTTCTTTAGGTTCCTTCCTTAACTATCTATTATAATCAATCACTACCCCATAGTTAATATCTCCTTTTAAAATGTTTTAAGATTAATCACATCTTTTTAATCTTTAAAGCTGAACTTATTGTCCTAACTAGAAAAGCAAGTCCTGTATTGGGAACATGGAGGAATCACCAAACACCAAACACTATGTCTAGAATACAACTACCCTAACTACCTGTGTGACCACCTTAACTACTAAAATAGAAAAGCAATATAATAATACCTGACCACATATTTGGCAACCCTGACTTCTTTACCTCTTAAAAATCCCAGACTGTCTTTCAGTCAGGGAAGAAGATGTGGGAGATCCCTGCTCCATTATTCTCCTGTGTATCAATACTCAATAAACACTTTGCTCTTTGTTCTGAACAGTGTCTCTGACTATAGGCCCCTGCCTCTGTGGCACATAATAAAAACAAAACAAAACAAAATGAAACAAAAGAACTCTTTGCAGTTATAAAACCCAAAGGGAAAACCCAAAGAGTAAAATGAACCTAAATGGGCATTCAGCTGATATGTTGTTGTTGTCAGGTGTTGTCATGCTCAGCATTTCTCAAGCTAACATATCTTACAAAACAATTCCAGCCTATAGTTGCAATATTGAAGGATCCTATGGTCACAATGGAGTCCTGGTGTGGTGCTGTGGGTTAATGCATCAGACTGCAAAGCCATCTGAACTGCATGGTCCGTGGTTCAAGCTCATCAGCTGCTCCTTGGAAATCCTATACAGTGTCGCTATGGGTTGGAATCAACTCGAAGGCACTAGACAACAACATGGTCACAATGGAGTCCTGGTGTGGTGCTGTGGATTAATGAATTTTCTGGACTGCAAAGTCAGTTTGAACCACACGGTCTGTACAGAGTGACTGTATCGAAAATAATTGGTCAATGTTCAGTGTTTCAGGATGAATCGTATGATCAACAACTGATAGTACTGAAGGAAAAAGTTCAAGCATAACTGAAAGCCTTAGTGAAAAACAAGGAACCAGGAATGAATGAATACCAACTGATATGTTTCAACAAATTAATGCAGCATTGGAAGCACTCAATAGTCTATGCCAAGATATTTGGAAGACTTCTTTCTACCTGGCCAAATGAAAGGAAGAGATCTATATTTGTTCCATTTCAAAGAAAAGTGTGGCTATTATCAAGCAATTTCATTAATGTCATATATGCGAGAAATTTTGCTGAAAATAATCCCAAAACACTTGTGGCAGCACATTGACAGGGAGCTTCCTGAAATACAAACTGGATTAATAAAAGAATGTGAAAGAGGAATATCATTGTTCATGTCTGACAGAACTCTACTGAAAGCAGGAATACCAGGAAGATGTTTACTTGTGTTTTACTGAATATGCAAAGTCATTCAACTGTGTGGATCATAACAAATTATAATGTTGCAAAGAATGGGAATTCAAGAGCACTTAATTTTGTTCATGTGGAACCTGTTCATAGAACAATAGTCAGTTGTTTGAACAGGACAAGCAGATATTGAATGGTTTAAAAATCAGACAAGTTGTGCACTGTATTTCTATTTTTTTTTTTCATAATAATTATTCAATCTATACACTGAGCAAATAATCCTAAAAGCTTGACAATATGAAAAAGAATATGGCAACATGACTGGAAGAAGGCTTCTTAAAAAACTACAATATGCAGACAACATAACCTTGCTTGCTGTAAGCAAAGAGGAGTTGAGACCCTGCTGATGAAGATAAAAGAATACAGCATTCATATGAATTATAACTCAATGTAAAGTAATGAAAAAACCCTCACAACTAGACCAAAAAACAACATAATGATGGAGAAAATATTGGAGTTGTCAAGCTTTTCATTTTCTTTGGATCCACAATCTATGCTCAGGGAAGCAAAAGTCAAGGAATAAAGCAATGTATTGCATTGGGCAAATCTGTTGCAAAACACTTCTTTAAAGTTTTACAGAGCAAAGATGTCACTTTTCATGGCTAAGGTGAGCTTAACTAAAGCTAACTTATTTTCAATCAGTTCATATGCATGTGAAAGCTGGCTAATGAATAAAGAAGACTGGAGAAGAATTGATGCTTTTGATTGTCAAAGAATATAGACAGTGTCATGGATTTCCCAAAAAACAAATAAATCTGTTTCAGAATAAGTGAAAGCAGGATGATCCTTCGAACCAAAGATAGTAAAATTTCATCTACTGAGCTGGATATGCTATGAAAAGACACAGATTCATGGAAAAGGACATCATACTTGGTAAACTCGAGCATCAGTGAAAAAGAGGAAGACTCCCAAAGAGATGGATTGGCACAATGACTGCAGTAATGGTCTTAAAGATGTTATCTCTGAGGATGGGGCAGGACTGGACAGTGTATAGTTCCTTTGTATGTGTGGCCACTATGAATTGGAGCTGACTCAACAGCACCTAACCACAACAACAACTAAACATCATTAAGTCACAAATAAAGACAAACATAACAATTCTACAGAAAAAAAGGTGGGAAAAAAATTTGTGGCATAGTGGTTATGAATTGGGCTGCTATTCTCTGGGTCAGCAGTTCAAAACTACCAGCTGTTCCATGGGAAAGGATGAGGTTTTCTGTAAAGATTTACAGCCTCAGAAACCCTGTATAGGGTTGCTATGAGTCAGAACCAACTCCATAACACATAACAACAAAAACAATAAGTTTATACTAGAATGTTTAGTAGCAGTGCTTTTTTGTTGGTATTTTGTTTCTGTGTGTTTGTTTTTATAGAACAAGTCATACATTATGTTGTCAACTTGACAGTACATGAAACCCCCAAACAACAACTTAACTGTAAACTTTGCTTGGTAGTGTACCAAGACATCTGCCGGCAATAAATGCAAGAACATTTTGGGAGGAAAGTCCTCAACAAGATATCTCAAATTATATCAAGTATAGTCTAGTCATGCATGAAGTGAAATGGTCCTTATAAAATATCTAAGCCCTAGAACCTAACTTTCTTCAGTGTGAAAGTGGGAAATCCTGGGAAGTGTAAGTTGACATTTCTCATCAAGTAAATAAATTTTGCATAGTCTAGTATTTCGAAGTGTTCTGAAATAGTATTACAAATATTTTTGTGCCTGCTGTTTTTGAATTTGAAATTTTTTTTAATTTGAATTTTTCAAAAACTAAAATCACTCTTAAAAATGTAAATGATATTTTGCGTGTGTGTGCTTAAGTATAAAATTCCTTAGTAAAGAGGAAAACTATGTATTAGTTTCTTCTATAATATCAAAATGATATTCTCCGTAGCAGAATATCTACCTGTAAACCAAAGATTTACAGGTACATTATTGTGACATTATTTACACTGAAAAATTATGGAATTTATGATAGAGATTCAGTCATTAAATATTCATGAATGAGTGAAAGTAAATGTACTTTATAACCCAATCAGAATTGTCAAGTGATGCATAATTTCAAGCATTTACTTTGTTAACTTAAAGTTGACCAATATATATGTATATATACATAGATGTAGATAAAAATTCTGAAATATACTGAACTTATAATTTTTAGCTTAATTCTAAAATCTTAAAGAATATTAGCAATATTGTAACATAAATAGTCTAGTAAGAAGTGAATTAGCTGTAATATTACAGAAATTTAGGAAGGTCAGGAAACTCAGAGTAAAATAATAATTTAAAAGCACAGAAATTTCAATACTAGCCCAATCTATATCAGACATAGCTGCTAAAAGATCTTGTTAGGAAATAGATTAAGGCCAAGTGAGGAAAAGTATACTTATTACTTTTCTCCCATATGTTAAACACAAATAAAAGTAACAGTTTTATTTGGCATTTAAAGCTTTAAAATTTATAATTTTGTTTGTGTATATTAGAAATAAACTCTATTCAATGCTGAAAATCTAGGACATGAAGTAAAACAATGTATTTAGAGGTATATATGCAACAGAAAAAAAATACACTATACAGAGATAAAAATTGTGAAGCCTGTACTGTAATCACTGGCAAAATATGTGCATATATGGCACATTGTTTTAAGTACACTTGAGTTAGTTCTAACTTATAGCGACCCTGTATAGGGTTTCCGAGGAGCTGCTGGTGCGTTTGAACTACTGACCTTGCTGTTAAAATCAATGAGTGCTTATCCTACAATGCCACACCAGGACTCCGTTATATGGCCTATTGTTTTTGTTAGGTGCCATTGAGTCAGCACTGACTCATAGTGACCCTATGCACAACAGAACAAAATACTGCCTGATCCTGGGCCAACCTCACAATTGTTGCCACACTTGAGCCCTTTGATGCTGCCATTTTCCCAATCCAACTCGCTGGGGATTTTCCTCTTTTTCTTTGACCCTCCACCTTATCAAACATAATATCTTTCTCCAGCAACCGGTTCCTCCTGACAATATGTCTGAAGTATGAAAGACAAAGCTTGGCCATGCTGGCCTCCAAGGAGCACTCTGGCTGCACTTCTTCCAACACAGATCAGTTGGTTCTTTTGGCAACCCATGGCACTTTCGACATTCTTCTCCAACACCATAACTCAAAAAGCATCAGTTCTTCTACAGTCTTCCTTATTCACTGTCCAGCTTTCACATCCATATGAGGTTATTGAAAATACCATGGTTTGGGTAAGGCACACCTTAGTCCTCAAGCTGACATCTTTTCTCTTCAACACTTTAAAAAGGTCTTGTGCAGCAGATTTGCCTAATGCAATACGTCATTTGATTCTTGACTGCTGCTTCCATGAGTTTTGATAGTTGATCCAAGAAGAATGAAGTCCTTGGCAACTTCAATCTTTTCTCCATTGATAAGAATGTTGTTTATTTGTCCAGTGGTGAGGACTTTTGTTTTCTTTACAATGAGACGGAATCCATACCGAAGACTGTGCTGTTTGATCTTCATCAGTAAATATTTTAATTCCTCTTCACTTTCAGCAAACAAGGTTATATCATCTGCTTATCGCAGGTTGTTTATGAGTCTTCCTCCAGATCTGATGCCACATTTTCTTCATACAACCCAGCTTCTTGGATTATTTGCTCAGCATACAGGTTGAATAAGTATGGTGAACGAATACAACCCTGCCGCACACCTTTCTTAATTTGAAACCATTCATATTTCCCATGTTTTGTTCAAACAACTGCCTCTTGGTCCATGTACAGATTCCTCATGAGCGCAATTAAGAGTTCTGGAGTACTCATACGTCACAATATTGTCCATAGCTTGTTATGATCCACACAATTGAAAGCCTTTATTGATTTTTATGTGTCCCATTTTATTTTTGACAGTTTTCAACTTTTCTAGATTCATACTTCATACATTCCACATTTCAACTACGAATGCATGTTTGCAGCTGTTTCTTTTCATCTTGAATTATGCCACATCAAATAATGAACATCCAACATTTAACCCCACGGATATCATTAAGGTCAACTCTAATTAGAGGAGGCAACTCTTTTCCAGTGCTATTTGGAGTACCTTCCAATCCGAGGGGTTATGTTTTGACATTGTATCAGAAAATACTCTGCTGTTATTCATAAAGATTTTAGTGGTCAACGATTTTGACAAGGTACACCTTTCCTTCTTTCTACTTGTGTCACTCTGGAAGTTCTGCTGAAACCTGTCCTCCATGGATAACTCTGCCTGCATTTGAAATGTTGGTGGTATAGCTTCTGCGATCACAGAAACACACAAGTCTTGATAGTACAGATGAGTAGTGAGCCCAATACATAATTATGAAGAAATTTTATCTAATTCCCCAAGGACATAGACTGTCTAAAGTCAAACTGAATATATGTTTCTCAATAAAGAACATTAATAGTTCTTACTTTTAAGCTTCTATATTTAGATTTATAGTGACATCTCAATTTACTCCAAGAATAATAGTCAGACACTTGTTTTAAATTGATCTGAGAAAAGACCCACCATGGTAATTTTTTATAAAACTAAGGAATTCTTTTCCAGAAGCAATTTATTCTCTTCCACCCAAAGTTAAAACTGCCAACATTCTTGAAATGCCAATTGCCTCAATTTTATCATACAAAGAAGTTAGTAAATCAATAAAATTTCCATCAGCCACTTAGTTATACGTATATCATGTAGAATCGCTTCCTACAACTTAACAATCTTGTCTACTAAATAAAGTCTAAAGTCTCTAACTTATTAAACAGCTACTTTATAACACATGCACAATTCACTTTCCCACTTTTATTTCCTGCTACCAACATATCTCTCAGTACCCTATGTTCTTTATACTGAGTAAACAACATAGGATACAGAGAGATAAGTTGGTTGTTGTGTTTAAGTGCTGAAAAGTGCTGGTTCAAGCTCACCAGCTGCTCCTTGGAAACCCTATGCAGGGTCACTATGGGTTGCAATGAACTCAACAGCACTTAACAACAACAACCAACTTATCTCTCTGTACTCTATGTTCTTTATATCAACTAAAAACTCACTAATATCCTTCATATATCTACTATTTTACTTACCAAGTATGAAGCATACCATAAAGCTTAGTGATGGGAGATTCAATAAAGGCAAACCTGACCATGCCCTCAAAGTGCTTAATTTCTAGTAAGTGAATCATACATTAAAACAAATACATCTATTATGAGATATGTGTATAAAAAGAGGAAGAGTGAGATAGTAAAATTAATATGTAAACTAGTTCTATATATCTCAGAGAAAGTTTTAATTGTTAAAGTTCTTTTTATTATGCAATTACACAGGAATAGAATTTGACCATGGTTAATGTTTCTAAGAGATTGTCCCATGATTTCCGTATTCTGTTGGGTCACCTCTCTTTGGAATGGGCACAAAGCTGGACAGTGAATAAGGAAGATCATAGAAGAAATGATGTCTTTGAGTTGTGGTGTTGGAGGAGAATACTGAAAGTGCCATGGACTGCCAGAAGAACCAATAGATCTGTTTTGGAAGAAGTGCAGCCAGAGTACTCCTTGGATGCCAAGATGGCTAAGCTTCATCTCTCATACTTTGGACATATTGTCAGGAGAGAACAGTCACTGGAGAAGGATGTCATGCTGGGTAAGGTAGAGGGTCAGAGAAAAAGAGGAAGACCCCCAATGAGATGGATCAGCCAGGTGGCATCATTGATGGACTCAAGTGTGGCAGCGGTGGTGGGGTTGGCCCAGGATCGGACATTGTTTCGTTCTGCTGTGCATAGGTTCGCTATGAGTCGGTTCCGAGTCGATGGCACCTGACAACAACAACAACAACAATGCTACCAGAGATCCATAAATCCATAAATCCATAAATCGAGATGTCAAAAATAACTTATATAATTAAAATGAAACATAGTTTGAATTTAACCACAAATTTATAAAATGTAGAATTTTATAAAATTAATATTTGTAAATTTGAAAAGTGCGGAATTTCTAAAATTAATTTTGCATGAAAATCAAGTGAGTATCCCAAGTTTACTTAAATTACTATCAAAATATTTTTTGTGTTTATTTCAACATACATTTGAGAGAGAAGTTTCTCTAGTATAATCATGTTGTTAAGTGTCGTTGAGTCGATTCCGACCCATAGCGACCTTGTATTGGGTTTCCAAGGAGCAGCTGATGAGCTGGAACCACTGACCTTGCATTTCAAACAGCTTTGCAGTGTGAAGCATTAGCCCACACCAGGACACCACTATAATCACAGGTACAATTAAAAACAAACATCTTTGTCATTCATAGTATGTGAGGGTAACAATGCTGTCCAAACAATCTAAATTATAAGTTATCAAGCAATTTAAACATTGTTATACACAGTATTCATTAAAATATGCATTTAGATGGCTAATAGAGAATAATTTTTTTTCACAGATTAATTACTTAACTTACACTTTGATTGAAAATATAGTTTTTATCATTTTTTCTTTTAACATATGCTGTTTGTTCTGAAGTTATTTTACTGTAACATGAATCTACAATTTCAGAATCTACAATTTCAGAAATTATGCATGCATTGTGCATCTTTCTAATTTCATTTTCTAGAAATTCATTTTATTGAATACAAAATATCAATTCCAAATGTAATAGAAATGAAAACACAAAATATGAATTAACTGGTCATTCCACATAGATTGAGAAGCTCTGTTATAGACTATAGTTTTAGAGCCCATGAATCACAGCTGCAAAAGCTCCCTAGAGATTAGCTTGGGTTTATTACTCTCTCTCATTTTCATTTTTTACTCTAGATAAATAAGTGTCAAGCATAATGGGTGAGACAATTATCTCCAATAAATATATAGTGTGTATTAATGCCTGTATTAATCAACAATTCTGAGGAATATGTCACCTATCAAGGGTCTAAGTACATGATTTTAGTCTGTAATAAAAGAAATAATACTGATAAATTGCAATACAATCCATGGCTAAGTGTGCATATTTGAAATAGGTACTCATACCACCAAGAAATTGTGTGTGGAGGATGTCCTCAACAAGAAGAAACAGTTAATATATAATAGCTGAGCAAACACATGTTCAAAAGAAAAAATAGTACCCAATCCTGGGTACTGAAAAACAGTACCAGGCCTCCTGGTGTGGCACTGTAAGATCAGCACTGGACTGTGAACCACAAGGTCAGCAGTTCAAATCCACCAGCTGCTCCTGGGAAACCCTATAGAGGGTCGCTATAAGTCAGAATCTACTTGACGACACTTGAACAACAAATCCTGAGCTGGTGCTTTTGTGATGACTTCAAGGTCAGTGGTTCATACCTACCAGCCACTCCTCAGAAATCCTATAAAGGGTCGGTATGAGTTGTAACTGACTTGATGGCACTTTGGTCTGCAGTTCATACCCACTAGCTGTTCCCTGGAAACCCTATACCTGGTTGCTATAAGTTAGAGGAGACTTAATGGGCACAAACAACAACAATTGACAAAATATGTAAAATAAGTGAAGGAAACTATTAACAAGTCCAAAACATATATCTAACAAAAATGATTTGAAATTAACAAATAGATAGTTTTTCATCTTCTTTATTATTGTTGTTTAGTGTCCTTGAGTTGGCTCTAACTCACAGCTACCCCACATAGGGTTTCTGAGGACTGGTTGCCGACCTTGCAGTTCAAACTGCCTTGTGGTTCAGTGCTTATCCTACAGAACCATACCAGGATTCCTAATCTTTTTTAGTATGATATTAATGAAGGCACCTGGGTTGTTGAGGGCTGTGACCTGCACCAATGCCTTTCTATTTCCACCAATTTCTAATTTTTATTGATCTAGAGAATACTATGTAATTAACTTTCTGCTTGAAACTTGTAGCTAGCATTTAAAATTGGTAGACAATCTCGAGATGTGATCGATATCTCAAACTTCAATTATCCAGATAAAACTACTTTCATTTAAAATCATGTTTTATATTATGCAACCAATCCTTCATTAAATTCTATTAACAAAATTAATAAGCAATTTACCAAATGCATTGCTCTCTTTATCACTGGTTTACTTTGAATTATTAAACAAACCTCAGGGTAGAATATACCACATGAATTTTAAATACCACCTATTTATTTAAGAAATAAATACTGCACATAGCACCTTTTTTAGTGCATATGGGGATAAAAACAGCCAGTATTTGTTTATCTTCCAAAGGCAATAGAATGTCTTAGAGTTAATTTCAACTATTAAAATTGTACCAAGGAATATAAAGATCAAAATCCATTCAGATGTCAATTAAGTGTTCATTGTTACCTTTTCCAGAAATCTCGGTTGTACTAGGGGAAAATATCTTTAAAAATATTTTGACTGCCATATTATTGGTATTTATTAAGTACTTCAGCATCGAGGCCTGTACAAGCTATCTTTTACCTTTCTACTTTGTAGTTTCATATTTTTCAAAGGTGTGGTAAGAAAGGCTAGGATATCTATATTTTAATACTTCATATCAGGTTCATATTCTAGTATTTCTGATGTTTCGCGTTCTGTTCATTGAGATCTCCAATCCATAAAATGTTCATATTCTCTGGCAGAATAAACAACACTCCTGACTAGAGAGTGTTGTCATTAGCAGTTACAGATGGTGGAGGAAGAGGGAAGGGAAGTTATTGCTTATGAAATATTTAATATCTGCTTCCAGTAATGGGAGATTTATATTGATTAAGAGTAATTGTTAAACAGTCAATTTATGTAGTTGATATAGTGAAATTGTTGTTGTTAGGGGTTATTGAGCCAATTTTAATTCAAAGCAATCCTATGTACAACAGAAGAAAGAACTGGCTCGTCCTAGTCTTTCTCACAATTGTTGTTATGCTTCTACCCATTTTAAAGCCATTGTGTCAATTCATCTGTTTAATAGTTTTCTTACTTATCACTGACCCTGTACGTTACCCAGGTAGATATCATTCTCTAAGTACTGGACACCCCTGGTAATATATCCAAAGTATGTGAGATGAAGTCATGCCATTCTCATTTCTAAAGATTATTCTGACTATACTTCTTCCAAGACAGAGTCTTCATTCTATGGCAATCATTATATATTCAATATTCTTTGCCAACATGATAATTCAAAGGCATCAACAAAGTTGTACAACTGTGGAAACCTTCATTTGCAAATGATATGTGATATAGATTTTTTCAACAACAACAACAAAAAAGAAAATGAAGATAAGTAACTACTGAGGTTGTTTATGTGTAACTTAATACCTCAAGAAACTTGGTTTCTTGGTTTGAGTATTTAGGATTGTGATTTTATGGGATGTCCCAGTTAATTAGCCTAATGAAGTTTTTCATGTTTCTGTTCCATTTTCTACTTTGTTGCGTATTGTCTGGGATACTTTGCTTGGTAGTGTCTGAGATTTCACTGTCCTCTCAAAGTAAAACAATTGGTTTGTATTGACCCAGCTCAATAGAAGCAGAAAAAGACTTACACACATGAAGGATAGATGTACTGTGTGTTTAAATGAAATGTGCCTGACTATTATTACTGACCAAAATTCTATAGAGGAATCTTGTTCAAAAGGGAAAAATGCAGAACAGAATTTAAAATTTTCTTGAGATTTGCCTTTCTGGAGTCACTGAGGCTAGATTAAAACCCAAAACAATTGCCCTGGAATACTCTTTAAATCTTAAAACTTAAAACAATAATATTCCTTTGAAACTTTTAAGTTAAAAAACAGTTTAACTTAATTAATGATAAATGTCTGCTTTGAGCACATTGAACTATCTATATAGGATCAAGTTGACAATAGTAACTCAATTCAATATATAGAAAGTTTATGGGACAGTTTATGTAAATGGGAGAAGCAATTCATTAAAATGGGGTAAAAATGATAATACAACTTGAAGGAACAATGTTACTAAAATTTACATGTAGAAATTGATGAAGCAGTGTATGTTTTGCTGTATAAATTTTCAAAATCATTTTTAAAACTTGGGAAGATATACCTTGTTTAAGAGTTGGAATTCTTGGCAATTTTAATGTGTTAAATCTCCCAAGTATGATATGCAGGTTAAATTCAAAACCAATCAAAATTTCAGAGACTGTTTTTGCAGATTGCTAAACTGATTTTGGTGTGGTGCTGTGGGATAAACACTGGATTGCAAGGTTGGTTTGAACTGCAAAGTCAGTGGTTCAGACTCACCACTTGCTCCTCAGGAACCCTGGGCAGGGTCGTTATGAGTCAGAACTACTTGAAGGCACTTAACAAAAATAACAACAAACCGATTGCAAGGAGCCCTTGATTATGAACTGGGCTACCAACTACAAGGTCAGCAGTTCAAATCTTCTAGTTGTTCTTCAGAGGAAAAATGATATTTCCTTTTCTGGTAAAGATTTACAAACTCAGAAACCCTATACAGGATCACTATGAGTCAGAATCAGTTAGATGACACACAACTACCAACTACTAGCAAGTTGACTCTAAAAATCACATGGAAATAAAAGAGAGATAAAGACTGTCCTTAATAATTTTTTAATAATTCTTAAAAGAGCGAAGTATCTTTCAAAGCCACACCAAATCTCCAATGATGGACAGATACACTATATATACATAAAGATATGTATATATTTAATTACTCAATAAAGTGTTATGAGTATCAAGATAGACAAAGAGGTCACTAGAAAAATATATATTACCCAATATATGTACCCAAATATATATATATGAACAATTCATTTTTGACAAAGGAACAAAGAAATTTCAGTGGAAAAATCATTATGATTTTAACAAATGGTGTTGGATCAATTTGATATCCCTATGTAATAATAATAAAAAATAATTTTCATCCATACTTGCATACCACACAAAAATTTACTCTAATATTCCATCTGAGTGCAAATTGCAAGGGTAAATTGCAAAAAAAAAAAACGTGATAAGTCAACTCATTCACATATAGGAATCAGAAAGCTTGAAGAAAATTTGCCTTTTAAATGCAGCATCATGAATAAGAGGAAACAATTGTACGTTGTTAAGTTTACTGATAGACTCCTTAGTCAATAAAGAGACTATTCGTATTTTTGATGACATACCTGTATTGTTTAAGAGAATTTACTGACTCAGTGGGTTAAGCATTGGATTGCTAACCAAAAAGTCAACACTTCAAACCTACCAGCCACACTGTGGGAGAAAAATGAGGCAGACAACTTCCATAAAGATTTATAGTCTTGGAAACCCTATGGAGCAGCTTTATAGAGATGTATGAATCAGAATTAACTAGATGGCAATAGTGTTGGTTTCAGTAATTATTTAAGAAATATCAGTCAATATGAAAGTTAATGGATTGTAGTGATTACGAAATTTTGAGATCAGAAAACCATATATTTTTCAAAAAGCTAAATAGGTGAATTTGAAATAATTAATCTTTTTGAGGCTCAGTTTTTACATTTCTACAATGGTTTTGAATATCATAAATACCTCATGAAGAATAAGTGAAGAAAGTATTTAATACGTAATCTGTCATTTAACATTCAAGTAAAGGTTCTCATAATTATGGAAATTAATATTCACTATTATTACTTGTTGTTGTTAAGTGCTGTTGAATCGGTTCCGACCCATAGCGACCCTATGTACAGGGTTTCCGAGGGTGTAAATCTTTATGGGAGTAGAAAACCTGATCTTTCTCCCGCGGAGCGGCTGGTAGTTTCGAACTACTGACCTTAAGGTTCGCAGCCAAATTCGTAACCACTACTCTACCCCTGAGCTCCTGAAGTTGAAAGGCACTCAAAATAGGACTGGGGAAGAGTTGTCTCCTCAGAGTAGAGTTGACTGTGATAATGAGAATGGTAGCGTAGTGGAAATTTGGAAAAAAGGCTACTTAGCCATCTGATTGGAAGAGACCCATATTTGTGCCCATTCCAAAGAGAGGTGACACAAGACATTATGGAAATTATCCTTCAAAATCATTAATCTCAAATGTGAGTTAACTGTGGCTAATGATCATTCAAAACTATCTGAAACAATACAATAATAGAGAACTGCCAGAAATTCAATCTGGATTCAGAAGAGAACTTGGGATGAGAAATATCATTGCTGAACTCAGATGGACATTTGTTGGAAGCAGAGAATATCAGAAAGATATTTATTTACCTGTGCTTTGCTGATTACATGAAAGCTTTTGATTGTGTGGATCATGACAAACTATGGACAGGCTTATGGAGAATGAATATTCCAGAACAATTAATTACGCTGATGGGGAACCTGTAAATATATTAAGAGGCCATTGTGCAAATAGAACAGGGGAACACTGAAAGGAGTGTACCAGGTTGTACTTTTTCTTCTGAGCTTCCAGATGAAGATGGACTACTTTTGAATATATAACTACTGAAAATCTTATGAATAGCAGTAGAATTTTATCATAATTGAATATTATGAGGATTGAGTACTGAAACATGATGAAGAGCAATAGACTATAGTCAGACATAATGCTGGAAGATGAACCCCTCAGGTTGGAAGGCACCCAAAATATGATTGGGAAGAGCTGACTCCTCAAAGCACAGTTGACACAAATAGAGGAAAGTCCCCAGAACCTTCATTTATTGATAGGGCACAACTCAAAATGCAAACATGCATTAATAATCATAACATGGAATGTATGAAATATTAATCTAGCAAAACTGGAAATTGTCAAAAAATGTAATGGAAAGCATAAGCGTCAATATCCTAGGCATTAGTGATCTGAAATAGACTTGCATTGGTCATTTTGAATCTGACAATCATGTGATTTACTATAGAAGAAATGACAAATTAAAGAGGAGTATCATCCTATTAATCATAAAAAGAACATATTAATAACTGTCTTTAATTACAACATTGCCTGTGATAGGATAATATCCATACTCCTACAAGATAGGCCTAGCGTGGCGGTTACAAATTGGGCTGCAAACCTTAAGGTCAGCAGTTCGAAACTACAAGCTGATCTGTGGGAGAAAGATGAGGTGTTCTGCTCTTGTAAATTTACAGCCTCAGAAACCCTGTATAGGGTCACTATGAGTCAGAACTGATTCCATGGCACACCACCATCCACCATCCACAAGACAGGACACTTAATATTACTAATATTCAAATTTACACACCAACTACTAAATCCAATGATGATGACATTGAAGAATTCTCCCCACTTCTTCAGTCTGAAATTGATAAAACATGTAACCAAGGTGTATTGACAATTGCTAGCAATTAGAAGGCAAAGTTTGGAAACAAAAAGGAAAGTTCAGTAGATGGTCTTAGTGATAGAAATGATGCTGGTTATGACATGATAAAATTTTGCAAGACCAATAACTTTTTCAATACAAACCCTTTTGTACAGCAACATAAAAGATGACCGGAGTTCTGGTGTGGCACTGTGGGCTAATGAGCCAGACTGCAAAGCTGTTTGAACTGCAAGGTCGGTGGTTCAAGCTCACCAACTGCTCCTCAGAAACCCTATATAGGGTAACTATGGGTCAGAACAGACTCAATGGCACTTAACATCAACAACAAAAGATGATTATACACGTGTACCACATAGATGGAATACACAGAAACCAAGTTAACAATATGTGTGGAAAGACATTGTGGAAAAGCTCCAATAAATCATCTAAAACCAGACCAGGGACAGACTGTGGAACAGACCATCAGTTGCACATATGCACATTCATGCTAAGGCTGAAGAAAATAAAAACAAGTCCACAAGAGCCAAAATATGACTTTTAACATACCCCACTTGAATTTACAGATTATCTCAAGAACAGATTGGATGCATTATACTTAAAGATCATAGACAAGAAGAGTTGTGGGATCACATCAAAAACATTATATAGGAAGAAAGCAAAAGGTCACTAATAAGAGAGAAAAGAAGCAAAAGACCAACATGGATGTCAGAAAAGACTCTGAAACTTGTTCTTCAAGATAGAGATGCTAAAGCAAAGGAAGAAATGAGGAGGTAAAATAGCTCAATAGAAGTTTCAAAGGTTTGCTCAAGAAGAGATTCAAATAGCATAATGAATTGTCCAATGAAAGAGTTAGAAAACCAGAAAGAAAGAATATGCTCAGCATATCTCAAGCTGAGGGAATTGAAGAAAAACTTCAAGCCTGGACTTATAATATTAAAGGTTTCCACTTAAAACCAAACGGCCAACACTCCTCTGTCAGTTTGTCTTCCTGTGGTGGCTTGTGAGTTGCTGTGATTCTGAAAGCTATGCCACCGGTATTTTAAATACCAGCAGGGTCACTCATGGTGGAAAGGTTTTAGATGAGCTTGAAACAAAGACAGACTATGAAGAAAATGCGACGAACTACTTCTGAAGCCTTAGTCACTGAAAACCTTATAAATACCAGAGAAACACTACCAGATATAGTGCCAGAAAATGAGCCAATCAAGTTGGAAGGTACTCAAAATGCGACTGAGAAAGAGCTGCCTCCTTAAAGTAGTGTTGACTGTGATAATGTGAATGGAGTAAAGCTCATGGCAGAAAACCCTGTGGGACCTTCATTTGCTGATGGGGCACAACTCAAATGAAGAGAAACAGCTGTAAACATCCATTGAAAATCAGAATATGAAATGTATGAAGTATGAATCTGGAAAAATTGGAAGTTGTCAAAAATGAAATGGAACGCATAAACATCGATATGTTAGGCATTAGTGAGCTGAAATGGACTGGTATTGACCATTCTGAACCTGACAACCACATGGTTTACATTGCTGGGATGAAAAATTGAAGAGGAATGGTGTTACATTCATCGTCAAAAGAACATATCCAGATCTGTCATGAGGTACAACACTGCCTGTGATAGGATAATATCCATGTGCCTACAGGGAAGCCCAGTTAATACCATTATTATTCAAATTTACACACTAACTACTAAAGCCAGTGAGGTTGTAATAGAAGAATTCTACCAACTTCTTCAATCTGAAATTGATCAAACATGCAATCAAGATGTAATGATCATTACTAGTGATTGGAATACAAAGATTGGTAGCAATGACAAGGAACAGTAGTTGGAAAATATGGCCTTGATGATAGAAATGATGCTGGAGAATGCATGACAGAATTCTACAAAACCAGTGATTTGTTCATTTCAAACACCTTCTTTAGACAGCATAAGATCCGATTAAACACATGGACCTCACCAGATAGAATACATAGAAATTAAATTGATTACATCTGTGGAAAGAGACTATGGAAAAACTCCACAGCATCAGTAAAAATAAGGCCAGGGGTAGAATGTGGAACAGATCATCAATTACTCATATGCAAAATCAAACTGAAGCTGAAGAAAATGAAAACAAATCCGCAAGAGCCAAAATATGACCTTGAACATACCCCACCTGAATTTAGAGATCATCTGAGGAACAGATTTGATACATTAAACACTAAAGACTGAAGACCAGAAGAGTTGCGGGATGACATCAAGAACATCATACATGAGGAAAGCAAAAAATCATTGAGAAGAAAACAAAGAAGGAAAAGGTCAAAATGGATATCAGAAGACACACTGAAACTTGCTCTCCAGCATAGAGATGCCAAAGCAAATGGAAAAAATGAGGAGGTCCAAGACCTAAAGAGAACATTTCAAAGATCAGTTTGAAAAGATATAGCCAAATATTACAACAAAATGTTCAAAGATATAGAATCAGAAAACCAAAAAGGAAGAACACGCTCAGCATTTCTCAAGCTGGGGGAAACTGAAGAAAAAAATCAAGCCTTGACTTTTGTTATTGAAAAATTCTCTGGGCAAATTATTGAATGACACAGAAAGCATCAAAAGAAGATGGAAGGAATACACAGAGTCACTGTACCAAAAGGAATGGTTAATGTTCAACCATTTCAAGAGGTAGCATATGCTCCAGAGCTAATGATACTTAAGAAGGAAGTCCAAGGTGCATTGAGGGAATTGGCAAAGAACAAGGCACCAGGAATTGATGGAATAAAAACTGAAATCTTTCACGAGAGGTGGCACAGGAAGCACTCATTCATCTCTGCCAAGAAATTTGGAAGACAACTATCTGGCCTACTGATTGGAAGAGATTCATACTTTTGCCCATTACAAAGAGAGTTGACCCAAAGGAATGAGGAAATCATCGGGCAATCTGTTTGATATCTCAAGCGAGTAAAGTTTTGCTAAAGGTAATACTGAAACGGCTACAATCATACATTGACAGAGAACTTCTAGAGATTTAAGCCGGATTCAGAAGAGGCTGTGGAACGTGGGATATCATTGCTGATGTCCCATGGATGTTGGGTGAAAGCAGAGAATATAGAAAGATGTTTACCTGT
>NW_006408986.1:308612-335463 GCF_000296735.1 Chrysochloris asiatica
TTCCTAATGTGTCTTCTTCTGGAAGCTCAGTTTAATCCTGTCCACTGTGAGGACACTGCTGATATTTAAATTACCTGTGCCATTTATGCCAGAATCATAGCAACATCCAAGCCCCTAGTATGACAAACTAATAGAGGAATTGTCCTTGTGTGGCACTATAGGATAAGCACTGACTGTGAACCACAAGGTTGGTGGTCCCAACCCACTAGTTAGTTCTAAGAAATCCTGCACAATGTCAACAACAAATAAGAACATATATGTATGTATATAAGTGTGTGTGTGTGCATGCTGCTGTTGTTACTTGCTACCCTTGAGTCACTTTTGAGTCATGGTAAGCCTGAGTAGGTGACTGTGTTTGAAGCCGATGTGTTTGAATCACGTACCAGTGGTTATCCTACAGCTCCAAACCAGTAGTCTATATATATTGACACACATGTAATCATATATGCATTGTAGTTGTTAAGTGCCAGCAAGTTGTTCTGACTCATAACGAGTCTATTTAGGGTTTCCAAAGGTGTAAATCTTTGTTGATCAGAAAGCTTCATCTTTCTTCTGAGAAGTGGCTGGTGGGCTCAAACTGACATCAATGTGGGTTCTCAGGCCAATACTATCCCTACAAAGTACTAGAAGTAAAAAGAAGTGGCAAATTCTCTCAGTGCTGAATAACGTATTCATTTCATGTAGACAGCAAAGTGACCACAAATTACAGTACACATAGACTCATGAAGAATAAATTATTTGGCTGGCAGACCAGGTTAGGTGTTTGGAAGGGAGAATAATAGGAAGATGAAAGTTAGTATTAAGGTTGAGGTAGAATCGTGGAGATGGATTTAAGATACAAAAATTTGAGGTAGAAGCATGTAGATGGAGAATATATGACATACCAGGATAAGTGGAAAAGCATTGCTTCAAAAGCACAAAAGATTTTAGTAAGTAAAAGTAACAAAATATAAGCTATTGTTTCGGAACAAGTCCTCCTCCTAGATGTATATATTTCTGAGGATTTTGTTCTCTTCTCCCTAACCTTACTTGAAGATTTCTGAGCCTCTTTAGAGCATGTCAACATCAGTTTTAGTGTCCTCCAGGGCCTCAAACTGTTTTTTTCATTGTTCTTGAGTTTGGGGAACAAAAAGAAGCTTGAAGAATCAAGATCAGGTTGTAGGGTGGATGGGTTGAGGTTTCCCAACAATATTCTCTAGGATAGACCTTGTTTTCCTTAAAAAATAAGCATGTGCATCATCATGTTGGGGGTAGGGAGTAGGTGGGTAATCCTTGGTGCAGTTTTCCTGTCTTCTTTCTCATCAACGCAGTTTCCAATTTCCATAAAACCTCTTCACAATAAACTTTCATGATCCTTTTGTGTCCTTTGAGAAAACCTATTAAGAGTATCCCTTTGTTGTTAAGTACCATCAAGTCAGTTCTGACCCATAACAACCCTGTATATGGTTTCTGAGGAGCATTTGGTGAGTTTGAACTGCTGACCTTGCAGTTCAGATGGCCTTGCAGTCTGGTTCATTAACCCACAGCGCCATACCAGGATTCCAAGATTATCCCTTTGGAATCCACAAAATTGTTGCTATAGCCTTCTGAACTAATATTTCATTATAACTGGTCCAGCTGATCCTTTTAGAAGCCACTATTTTTATTGATTGGAACTTTTCTTTTTAAAGCACTCTAAGGAGTCCTCTTTTTTTCATAGTGGTTACCAGTCAGGCTGCTAACTTCAAGGTCAGCAGTTCGAAACTACTAGCCTTTCCATGGGAGAAACACGAGGTTTTTCTGATCCCATAAAGATTTACAGCCTTAGAAACTCTATGCTGGGTTGGTACGAGTCAGAACTGACTCCATGGCACACCACCACCACCACCAAGGAGTCCTGGTGTGAACAGCAAAGTTGCAGTTCAAACTCTCCAGTCATGCCTTGAAATCCCTATAGAGGGTTGCTATGAATTGCTGACTCAATGACACTTAACATTAAAAACAACAAGTCTAGTATAGTGTTGTGGGATGAAGACCTTGACAGCAAGGTTAGTTAAAGCCACAAGGTCAGCGGTTCAAACTTATCAATTGCTCCTCTGAAAACCTATACAGAGTCACTATGACTTGGCTGCACTTATCAATAAAAACAATTAGACTAAGACAAGTAACCTAATGAGTGACGTTGCCTGCAACCATTCATTAATGACAGAGATATTTTTTAACATGTTTGGTTTAGAATAAAACCATGCATGTATGAACTAGACCCTAAGAGCAAAATGTTTTTTACTTACCCAAATGTGTGTGTGTGTGTGTGTGTGTGTATACTCTTATATAGGAGTCCTGGTCTGGTGTTGTGGCTAATGCATTGGATTGCAAAGTCGGTTTGAACCACAAGGTTGGTGGTTCAAGTTCTCCAGTTGCTCCTTAGAAACCCTGTACAAGGCCGCTATGAGTCAGAACTGACTTGAAAGCACACAGCAACAACAACTCTAAAAAATATTATGATTGTTGTTGTTGTTAGGTGCCATCGAGTTGGCACCAACTCATAGCGATTTTATGCACAACAGAATGAAACACTGCCCAATCCTGGGCCAACCTCACTACTATTGCCACTCTTGAGTCCATCAATGCTGCCACTTGGCCAATCCATCTTGTTAGAGGTCTTCCTCTTTTTTGATGATCCATCCTTTGCATCCATTTCTTAGCACCATGCCTTTCTCCAAGGACTGATTCCTCTTCACAGCATGTCTATAGTGTGAAAGATAGAATCCTCACTTATAAGAAGCATTCTGGCTATACTTCTTTCAACACAGATTTGTTTGCTCTTCTGCTTGTCCATGGTACATTCTTCCCCAATATCATAATTCATACATTTATTGCACTACAATATTGTTAAATCATTTTCCAGTATTCACATGCATATGTTGTGGGTTTTGTTGTTAAATGCTGTCCAGTCAGTTCTGACTCATAGGGGACCAGTATAGGGTTTTCGAGGAGTGGCTGGTGAGTTTGAACTGCTGACATTGTGATTTAAATCTGCCTTGAGGTGCTGAGCCTATCCTCAAAGTAATATTTTTGTTGTTTAACACTTTAAATAAATATTCTGCAGTAGATTTGTCCAATGCAATTTTTAATTTGATTTCTTGAATCTTTTTTCCATGAGCATTGATTGTGGATCCAAGCAAAATGAAACTGTCACAATTCCAACCTTAGTCCTCAAACTGAAATCTTTGCTCTTGAATATTTTGAAGAGGTGTTGTGCAGCATATTTGCCTAATGCAATATGTCATTTGATTGTTTGACTGCTACTTCCATGAGTGTTCATAGTGGATACAAACAAAATGAAGTCTTTGACAACTACAAACATTTCTCCATTTATCATGATGTTATTTATTGGTCCAGTGGTAAGGTCTTTTGTTTTCTTTACATTGAGATGCAGCTCAGATTTAATGTTGTGGTCTTTGATCTTAATCAATATTTTAATTCCTCTTGGCTTTCAGCACATAAGGTTGTAACATCTACATAATGAATGTTGTTACTGCTTCTTCCTCTAATCCTGAAGCCACATTCTTCATCATTTAATAATCCAGTTTATCAGAGTATTTGCTCATCATACAGATTGAATAAATATGGTGAAACAACATAACCCTGGCACACAGCTTGCCTGATTTTAAACCACTCATTTGTATCCTTCTTCTGTTCGAGCAACTGCCTCTTGGTCTATGTGCAGATTCCTCATGAACACAATTAAGCAAGTGTTCTGGAATACCTATTCTCTACAATGTTATACATAACTTGTCATGATTCAAATTGTCAAAAACCTTTGCATAGTCAATAAAGTACAGGGAAACATCCTTCTGGTATTTTTTATTTCAGCCAAGATCCATCTGATGTTAGCAGTTATATTCTTTATTCCACGTCCTCATGTAAATCTGATTTGAACCTCTGGCAATTCCCAGCTGATGTACTGTTATAGTGATTTTTTTCAGTTATCTCTAGCAAAACTTTATCTTCATGTGATATTTATAATATTATCTTATGGTTTCTACAATCTGCTTGGTCACCTCTCTTTGGAGTGGTCTAGAAGAAATATACTAAGTAATTAACTATGTCACAGGTTACCCTGGCTTTTCTAGCCATTGAGTCTTTCACATATGCAGAATTAACTTTGCCTGTATCATTTTGACTGTAGTTACTTTCGTGAAACTTGTAAACTAACCACTTCATGACTTCTTCTCCCTGCATTTTATACTGTTGTTGTTGTTAGATGCCATTGAGTTGGAACCAACTCAAAGTGATGTTACGCACAACAGAATGAAACACTACCTAAGCCAACCTCACCATTGTTACTACATTTGAACCCATTAGAGCGGCCACTGTGTCATTCATCTTTTTGGAGCTTTTCCCTTTTTTGTTGACCTTCCACTTATCAAGCATGATGTCCTTCTCCAGGTCCTGGCCTCTCCTGTTATGTCCAAAATATGAGAAATGAAGACTGATCATCTTGGTTTCTAAGGAATATTCTGGTTGTACTTCTTCCAGCACAGATTTGTATGTTCTTTTGGTGGCCCATGGTACTTTTAATATTCTCCTCCAATGCCTTCACTCAAATTCATCAATTCTTCTACTGTCTTCTGTATCACTGTGCATCCATTTTAGACATCCACTCTAAATTACCTATCCCAATTAATCCAGTATTCCCAGGGAAAATAAGAGCAGAGGTAAGTAGAAAAATAAGGAAAGAAATTAAAAGAGAGAAAAATAAATATGGATAAAATGAGATAAAGTAAAAAGTAACATTAAGAGAGTGACTCAGTGTAAAAGTAGCTCAAATGTGCATTTTGATTTTTGCAATCTAATATAATGGTGCAAAAGTGAACTAATTTATTTTTATTTGTAGACTTTTCTGATTGTTGGCTTATTTTTAAATTAAGTAAAACAAACTGTGAAAAAATAATATAATTCATGTATTATTAAATACGATTAAATTTACTTGAAAGCTTTTAAAACTTTTTAGAAATATTAAAACAATTATTTCATTGAAGAACTAAGATTATTAAATGCAAGATACATATGCTGAATTTAATAATAACTGTATATGCAAATTTAGACCAAATTTTGAAACAGTCTGAATCTTAATTGCCTGATTTGTAAAACACAGTTAAACCTCATTATTAGAGAACTATATTTTAATAAATTCACCCATGTGCTAAAAATACTCATGGTTCATTACCAGACAGTCACACAAGTAGAATAGTGTAAAATTTCAAACTGAGTTTGAGTAGGACTAATTCAGTGTTTACAGAGGTTTCAGAGTAAAGTGTTAGAAAGCAAAGTTTTCACCTTGCTGCCTAAGATGCACCCTCAGTGAGATGGATTGACACAGTGGCTGCAACAATGAGCTCAAATAGAGCAACAATTGTGAGGATGACCCAGAACTAGGCAACACTTTGTTGTGCTGTATTGTACCTAGGGCTTCTATGAGTCAGAACTCACTAGACAGCACCTACCAACAATTCCATCTATATCTGTATCTGTATATGTTTTCCATTTGATTCTGTTAACAATAATATAGCACAGCTCATTATCTACCAGTCTCCATTAAATCTTTTCTGACACATGATGACACCATGTGTGTCAGAATATACCTGTGTTCTCTAGAACTTTTAATGGCTTATCTTTTTGGAAGTAGTTTCCCATGCTTTTCTCCCAAGGTGCCTGCAGTAGGACTTAGATTGCCAACCTTTTGGTTAGCAGGCAGTGCGTGACTCATTTGCAAAACCCAGAAACTCCTTAGGTACCTAAAAGTCTTAATATGCTGTGTCTATTGTATAGAAAAAATATAAATAATAATATGTCTCTTTTGCATAATTTTTCAAGTGGCAGGTCTGCTTCCAGATAATTTCTAGGTTACCATGGTAATTAATCTTTCTTTCAAGTGAAAATGTTATGGATATAATCTCTGAGATTGATTTTAAATAGTCTGAGACAAATATACAAGAATCATTTGAGACTGAAAAAACAACAGTCTGTTGGATGTCCTCTATGATAATCTGAATCTGTTTACTTATTTAAAACCTATAGCAGGATTTCTTACACAATGTATTTAAGCAGAAGATACTGTGTTTTTCTCCAATTTATTAGTTGACAATTTAACAGTTATGCAAATCTTGTTCTGGTCTTAATAAAGTGAATTTAATAGTACTTATTACATCTTTGGAGTCCTGGTGTTGTGCTGTAGGACAATGCACTGGACTGCAAGGTTGATTTGAACTGCAAAGAGAGCTATTCAAACTCACCAGCTGCTACTCAGAAACCCTATACAGGGTAACTATTAGTTGGTACCAACTTGATGGCACTTAACAACAGCAGTAATTCTTGTCTTTGACTAATGTTGTTGTTGTTAAGTGCCATCAAGTCAGTACTGACTCATAGAGGCTCTGAACAACAGAACCAAACACTGCCTGATCCTGCACCAAACTCATAATCATTGCTACATTTGAGCTCATTATTGTTGCCACTGTGCCAATCCATTTCATCAGGGGTCTTCCTATTTTTCTTGGACACTCCATTTACGAAACATGATATTCTTCTCCAGGCATGGGTGTTTCTGACAATACATCCTAAGTATGAAAGACAAAGTCTGACTATCCTAATTTCCAGGTCACTTTCTAGCTATACTTCTTCTAACACAGATCGAATTGTTCTTGTGGGAGTCCATGATTCTTTTAATATTCTCCTCCAAAATCATAATCCAACGTGTCAATTCTTCTATGGTCATCCTGATTCACTATCCAACTTTCGCATGCATGTGAGGTTATTGAAAATGGCTTGAGTCAGGCGCACCTTAGTCTCAAATTGGTATCTTTGTTCTTGACCACTTAAAAGAGGTCTTGTGCAGCAGATTTGCTACTGAAAGTCATCTTTTGATTTCATGACTGCTGCTTCCACGAATGTTGGTGGTTCTGAACAATTTTAATCTTTTCTCCATATCTCATGATGTTATTTATTGGTCCAGTGGAATTTTTGCTATCTTTACATGAGATGCAACCCATATTGAGGACAGTGGTCTTTGATCTGTATCAGTAAATATTTTAAGTCTCAGTATTGGGGGTTATTATTAGTAGTGGTAGTAGTAGTATCATATTACCAATTTTTATTGACTGTTTAGTGCAAACGAAATAGAGAATAGCAAAGGCATGTGTATTTTGAATCATCTAATTCTTATTATGTTTAGGTAGATATCCCTTCAAAGAGTATGAAGATTTGAAAGGTACAAGGTTTAGCTCATTGTGCAGCTGGTATTTTGTAAGTCTTCTGTTTAAAGCAACTAAGAATAAAATTTGGTAAAAATAATTATTCCAAATAGCCATTTGTGTAAGCAATGTCTGTTATGGAGTGTTTTCTTTTTTCATTAGCATATTGAGAAGTAAAAATTAGGATCCAAAGACGAAAATTCTCTCATTTACATGAAAACTACTTTTTAGCAAAAATATGTCATACATTTAAAACTGAATGACTACAATGTTCACAATATCTGTTTATTTTGTGTTCATTATCTAAAAAAAGGCACATTTCAAAAATCAACATTTATCTTAAAAAATAAAAATACTTTAAAAATGAACAATATTAAAGTGTATGTAATAATAAAGACAGTATATTTGAACTAGAGAATTTCAATTTTAATATATTCATCTTATAGAGACAACAGTCAATTGATGCTACGTAATTCTGACTTTGATAACCAGAGACGTAGATTTCAAGTTGTTGTTGTTATTTATTGTTAAGTGCTGCCCAATAGGTTCAAACTCATAGTGACCCTGTATAGGGTTTCCAAAGAGTGGCTGCTGGGTTTGAACCACTTATCATGCAGTTTGAAGTGCAGTACTTTTCCTACAGAGCCACACCAGGACTCCAAATTTCAAGTATTAGCTATTTACTTGGCTATTCTAAAAGGCACTATATATTACTACAGAAAAACCTTTAATAAAATATGGTTAAGGATCAAAATGCAGAAAAAAATGAAAAGGTAGCAACAAAACTGAGAATATAAAAGTGAATCAAAAGTAAAAAAAAACAAAACCTTAATATGTTTGTTTTGTGAAGCAGTGTATTGTATTTATTTATGTTACATCCTAATTGCCAAGATGTGGAATCTATCTTGACAACTTTTTACAAAAAATTATATAATCTCTTTATGCTTCATGTGTCATTTGCAAAATAAAAGCAATTAAAAGTAGATGTCAATTTGTTTTTGTGATGAATTAACTGTGTTTAAAGAAGATTAAAATTATGAGAGCAATGTTTACTTTAAAAAATATATGAGTATTATATGTGCTCATCCTGCACATTAAGTTAGTAAATTAAATACATCTATTAAAAGGAATCACCACTCATCTCTCAGTATGTCGTACAGTGATGTCTTGCATTTTCTGTGATGCTAGAAGTTACTTGACTAATATTTCAAATATTAGCTGGGTCACCAAAAGTGGACAAGTTTTAGCAGAGTTTCCAGACTAAGACAGACTAGAAAGAAGGAGAAACAGGTTGAATATGTTGTTACTGAAAACTTTACGAATAACAGTGAGATATTGCCAGATATAGTGCCTGAAGTTGAAACCTTATGGTATAGCAGCAAATCTTTGTCACATACATGCTAGAAGTTGAACCCTAAAGGTTGGAAGGCTCTTAGAAAAAAATTGAGGATGATACACTACCTCAAAGTAAAGTTGACCAAAATGATGTGAATAGAACGAAGTTTTTGAGACCTGCATATGCCAATGGGGCAAAATTAAAAATAGAAAGAAACAACTGCAAGCATTGCACAAAGTATGAATGTAGGAAAACTGAAAGTTGTCAAAAATGAAATAGAACATATAAAAATCGATATCTTAGTCATTAGTGAGCTGAAATGGATTGGTATTGGCTATTTTAAATCATAAAATTATATGGTTTACTATGCCAGAAAAGACAAATTGAAGAAGAATGGTATCATAGTCATCATCAAAAAGAACATTGCTAAGATCCATCTTGATGTACAAAGTTCTTTGTGACACGATAATATCCATACGCCTTTAAGGAAGATCAGTTAATTCCATTGTTATTTGAATGTCCACACCAACCACTAAATTCAGTGATGATTAAACTGAAGAATTCTAGCTATTAATTGAGTCTGGAATTGATCAAACATGTGATCAAACTCCCTTGGTACTTACTAATGATTGGAATGTGATAATTAGATACAAATTGGAAAGATCCATACTTAGAAAATATAATAGAAATATAATAGAAATGATGCTGGAGGTTTCATGATAGAATTTTGAAAGATCAATGACTTTTTCACTACAAATATGATTTTTAAACAACATAAAAGGTGACTGTACATATGGGCCTCACCAGATGATATACACAAAAACCAAATTTGCAACATCTCTGGAAAGAGACAATGGAAAAGTTCAACATCATCAGCTGAACCAACGCTAAGTGCTGACTGTAAAACTGACCACCAATTACTACTATGCAAATTCAGGCTGAAGGTGAAAAATATTAAAACAATTCCACTAAAGCCAGCATGTTGTTGTTGTTAGGTAGCATCTTGTCGGTACTCACTCATAGAGACCTTATGCACAGCAGAACAAAACACTGTCTGATCCTGGGCCAACCTCACTATTGTTGCCATGCTTGAGTCCATTGATGCTGCCCCTTGATCAATCCATCTTGCTAGGGGTCTCCCTATTTTTCTCTGACCCTCCACCTTACCAAACATGATATCGTTCTCCAGTGACTCATCCCTCCTGACAATATGTCTGAAGTATGAGAGATGAAGTTTGGCCATTCTGGCCTCAAAAGAGCACTCTGGCTGCACTTCTTCCAACACAGATCTGTTGGTTCTTTGACAGCCCATGACACTTTCAATATTCTCCTCCAACACCATAACTCAAAAGCATCAATTCTTCTATGGTCTTCCATATTCACTGTCCAGCTTTCACATGCATATGAGGTTATTGAAAATACCATGGTTTGGGTCAAGCACACTTTAGTCCTCAAGCTGACATCTTTGCTCTTCAACACTTTAAAAAGGTCTTGTACAGCAGATTTGCCTAATGTTATACATCACTTGATTTCTTGACTGCTGCTTCCATGAGTGTTGATACTTGATGTAAGAAGAATGAAGCCCTTGACAACTTCAATCTTTTCTCCATTGATAAGAATGTTGTTTATTGGCCCAGTGGAAAGGATTTTTGTTTTCTTTACATTGAGATGCAATCCATACTGAAGGCTGTGCTCTTTGATCTTCATCAGCATAGCTCCTTGAATGCATCTCACCTGAATTTATAGACCATCTCAAGAACAAATTTGATACATTAGACACAAGTGGCCAAAGAACAGAAAAATTTGGGATCAAGATCATGAAAAATATGATGATCAAGATCATCATACAGGAAGAGAGCAAAAGATCATTAAAAAGACAGAAAAAATAATAAATAGATAATAAATATAATAAAAATAATAAGAACAGATGCTAGAAGAGACTGAAACTTGTTTTTGAGCATAAAGAAACTAAAGCGAATGAAATAATGAGAAAGTAAAGAGATGCACACAAAATTTCTTAGGTGAGGTCAAGAAGACAAAGTCAAATATAATAATAAACAAACACTTGGGGTTAGAAATCCCAAAGGGAAAAACACACTCTATTTCTCAAGCTGAAAGAACTGAAGAACAAATTCAATCCTTGACTTGCAATATTGAAAGTGCTCGGGTAGCACAGTGGCTATGAGTCAGGCTACTAACCTCAAGATCAGCAGTTCGAATTTACCAGCCATCTCATGGGGAACAGATGAGGCTTTCTGATCCCATAAAGATTTCAGCCTCAGAAATCCTATACAGGGTCACTATTAGTCAGAACCAACTCCACGGCACATAATCACCACCATTAGAAGCAAGATATTGAATGATGCATAGATCCTCCAAAGAAGATGAGAGGAATACACATAACCAGTGTACCAAAAGGAATCAGTCAATATTCAGCCATATCAAGAGGAAGCATATGATCAAGAATTGATGATCTCATGCAGCACTGGACTGAGTCTCTTGTCTATGTTAAGAAATATAGAAGAGATATCCATATTTTTCCTGTTCCAAAGAAAGGTGACCCTACAAAATATATAAATCATCAAACAATATCATTAATATCTTGTGCAAGTAAGATTTTGCTGAAGATAATTCAAAAACAATTGCAACAGTACACCAACTGGGGACTGCCATTCAATCAGGATTCAGAAAAGGAGATGAAATGAGGGATATCATCGCTGATGCCAGATGGATTTTGCCTGAAAGAAGGTAATACCAGAAAGATGTTTGCTTGAGCTTTTTTGACTGTGTGGATCATGACAAGCTTTGAATAACATTGTGAAGAACAGTCACCAGATCACTTAATCGTACTCATTAGGAACCTGTAGATACACTAACAGGCAGTTGTTAGAGCATAGCAATGGGATACTGAATGATTTAAAATGAAAAAAGGTAAGCACTAGTGTTGCATCCTTTTACCTTACTTATCCAATCTATCTGATGAGCAACTAATTTGAAAAACTGGAATATATGAAGAAGAACTTTACATCAGGAGTGGAGGAAGACTCATTAACAAGACTTGATATGCAGATGGTACAGCCATGCTCCACTGAAATCTGTCCACCTTGGGTTACCCTACTGACATTGAAAATACCAGTGATATAGCTCCCAGCATCACAGCAACAGTAATGTTGGCATGGATTGGCAAAATAATCTTCTCAGCTCAGGGAACAAGGCTTCTACCTCAACTTGAAAAGTGAAAAATTAGGCTATGTATTGAAAAAATTAATAATTTTCTTTAAACTACAACCATTTGGAATATGGAAGGAAAAGCCTGCAAAGGTTGCTTGTTTGGAATAACTGAGACAGATAATATAGGGAGGAGTGCTACTATGTCCTAATAGAATCATTTTCCCTTTTTTTAATCTTAATGAAATTAATTGATTTGCTTGTATTTTTTTTCTCTTTAACAATCTAAAATATTTCACTTATTTTCTCATTAGCTACCATTCATCATAAATTTTTCTAACCATAGCACTTTTAAGTTTTGCTTTCCATTCCTGATTCTGATAAAACACCTAATATCTTCAGTATGTTTAAACAAAAACAATTTATATAACATTCTGATTAATTTTTCTTTATTTGGAATCTATGATAAGCTTATAGGTTTTGTTTATGGTTTATTTTGTAATTGAAACCTTATGAGATAATGAATACTGGGTGGTGAAACAAATATGATATAGGCATAATAAATAATTTTATGAATATATATTTATATGGTGATGGTGGTGGTTATGTGCCTGGGTTTCTGAGTCTGTAAATTTTTATGGGAGCAGAAAGCCTCATCTTTCTCCCATGGAACAACTGGTAGTTTCGAACTGCTGACTTTGCGGTTTGCAATCCGATTCATAACCACTGTATTTATATAGTGATTCCTTAAATCATAAAATTTTATGTAAACATATATTTCTTATTGGAAAAATATGACTATTTTTTATATTATTGCTTAAAATATAACTGTTTATAGGGATTATAAAATGAATATATTTTTTACCACTCATAAAAATCTTAAATGATGAATATGAGTTTAAAGATCTTAACTAACATTAAATACTATATTCATCAAATAATTTAAGGAGATATCAAAAGAATTGTCTGTAATACTCATGTAATATAAAAATATGCAAGCTTTTCTGTCATTTGCATTTGGAAGTTTCATATTTATAAAATTTGAGTATTTTTATTAGTTAAGATTCCCAGATCCCCAGCAATTTCTTTCCTCAGAGCTCTTATGGCTCAGTACTTTTATCAGTCAGTATTCAATCATGCAAGCAGCAATTACACTAGAAATTTGAATGAAGACAATTTAATTTAAGGAGTTGTTTTTTCAGAAGTGTATTTAAAGAACTGCAGAAGTCAAGGTGGTAGCTAAAGTTCTCAAATATTGAATAATTGCAAAAAAAGTCACCATTTCTCTCATCACAGGAAAAACATATGAGGAATGGTGTTATTAAGAGTTCTGGATTGCTGCTTCATTGAGCCTTTCCTATTGTGTTTGAACAGGATAAGCAGGAAATCAGAAACTTACCAGGACTTACTCTTTGGTTAGTTAATACTGATGCCATAACTACTATTATTTTTCCACTATTTATGTCATCATTATTTCTCCTGTTACCCAATTTTTCACAGTGGTGCCACATTCACTAGTATTGGTAGAACAACCATTAATAGACATTCTAAAAAGCCATAAAAAAATATTTTTCTAACCCCTCTCTCCTTTAATTTAGCTACCAGCTTCTCATATCCACACAAATTATCAGAAAATCATCTAGCAAGATTCTTGGAAATGCAAATTGTTTCAACACAGGATAGAAATTGAAGGACAGGTTAAAATGGGTTCCTATGGTGCTGAGAAATATCAGACACTTACCTACACAAGGAGCTAGTAAAGACAGGATACATAAAGCTTAGGAAGACAATAAAACCTAAGGAATCCCACATTTTAGTTTCAAGCAGAGGAGTTGCTTGGGAATGTATTTGGAATTCAAAGGAAAGATTTGAGATGGAAATAAAATCTTGGTTATTTTTCTAAGCTGTTGTTGTTAAGTGTTGAAGATGTGGTTCCGATTCATAGTGACCTGGTGTAGAGTTTTAGACTCGACCTTGTGGTTATACTGGCCTTGCAGTCCAGCGCATTATCCTGCAACACCAATTAAGAACTCTCTGTGGTGGTGGTGGTGGTAGAAGCGGTGGTGGTGTCCCGTGAAAGTCAGTTCTGACTCATAGAGACTCTATATAGGGTTTCTGCAGCTGTAAATCTTTACAGGAACAGAAAGCCACACCCTTCCCCCCCACCCCACCCCTGTGTAATGATTGATAGTTTCTAACCGCTGATCTTGAGGTTAGCTGTCGACTTGTAACCACTTTGCTTACAGAACTCTCTATATTGTTGTTGTTAGTGCCGTTTAGTCAGTTCTGACCCATAGCAACCCTGTATAAGGTTTACAAAGAAAAAATGGTGAGCTTGAACTGCCAACTTTGCAGGTCAAACTGACCTTGCAGTCCAGCACATTAACCCACAGCATGGGACCAGGACTCCAGAACTCTCTATAAATGACATATAATATCAATATATCCACTTATGGAATGACAAGAAAATTAATGTTAGAACTTAATTCTGGGACAACTACAGATATTTAGTGGCCAGTCAAGAAGGAGACCCATCAGGGCAGATAAAAAAGGTCTTAGATGAAAACAAGGACATTGTGTTATTGCAAATCGTAGTGAAAATTGTTTTTCAAAAAATAAAGGAGAAATTCGACCTAATGCTATTGCTAAATCAGATAAAAGGAGGACTTGAGAGTTGACCTACATCTTAGGTCATAGGAATGCCACTAGTGACCTTAATGGTGGTTGTTTTAGGTGTCTCTCTCTTTCAAAAAATGATCATATCTTCCTTTGGATAAAGAATAATAGAATCCTTCTAGAAACGATTTTCTGCTGGGGACAATGGCCTGATGGGGAAAGATTAAAAAATAACAGGTAGAAATGAAATAAAGACTATGAATTTATATGTTGTTGTTGTTAAGTGCCGTCGAGTTGGATCCGACCCATAGCGACCTTATACAGGGTTTCTGAAGAACGACTGGTGAGCTTGAACCGCCATCCTTGAAGTTTAAACGGCTTCGCAGTCTGGCGCATTAACCCACAACGCCACACCAGAACTTCTGAAATATATAGTATTTGAATAATTGTGCTTAAAAGGGAAGAAGTGTTGTAAAATCTGAAGGAGGACAAATGATCAAATAAGATTTTTGTCTTCATTTTTAAGATGAAATATAATGCAGAATATTTGTGTGCTGATGGAGATAACACAGTATGGAGAATATATTAATGTTGTAAAAGAGAGAGAAGGAAATTTTAGGAGGAAAGTCAATGATTTAGTTATGTAAGTTCAAATCCAATACTCCAATAAGCAAGAGTAGGGTTTGCTTGTTAACGGAATAATTTACACATAAAAATTTTGCTGGAAATATATACATTTCAAAATTAGATAGTTGGATTTGGCACTAGGAAGACATAGGTGTATTCTGACTAGTACTTTATCCTTAGTTAAGTGATAATTATGAAAGTTAAAAGAATACTTGGTCATCTAGAACCAGCCTGACGCTCACTGATTTTGTTCTTAGAAATTGGTCTAAACATAAAGTATCTCACAGAACAACATCAACAAAAGTCACCCTGGGAGTGTGATAAACTGAGAACAAACAAACACAAAAGCTTATTTTGAAATCTTGTATAAGAAAAGACTCAATTTATGCCATTGTATGAGTTACAGTATACCAAATATCTGCCTTCCCATGCTAATTTGAGTTATTGCCATTTCTTTTCTAATTAAACATTTAGTCATGTTTCATATCTTCTAGATAAGATTTGTTATGATATCCAATCATAAAATGTGCCCTGCTTTCTGTTAACATTCAATCCAGATTAAAGCTTTAGCTCCTAGACTTCCTTAAATTATCTTCAAGATTTCTTAACACAAGTCCAAATTATAAATAATTCCTTTATGATACTTTTACCTGTGTGCCCTAGAGTTCCCATGAATTGATTTCTTGCTAATTGTAAGGAGCAAAACAAAAATAAAGACAGAAGCACTTTTCCATTAAAAGAATATTACTAATGGTCATTGCCTGAAGGGCATTGACAGAAAGAAAGCTATTATTTGCAAAGACAATGGGTTTGGGGAATTGGAATTGGTTAAAATAACATAAAATAGTTCCCTAGGAGAACGAGATTACTGATTAATTGGCAAATTAGAAAGAGGTAATAGAATTGTGAAGAAGTGGTTTTGTTGTGGTTGTAAATTTAAAGTGATACAAGTAAGCTTATTTGTATTTTACACAGTTATGGTGAAGTACTTGGTTGAACAATAATTTTCGTATACAAAGTAAGTGGTGGTGGTTATGTGCTATGGAGTTGGTTCCAACTAATAGCGACCCTGTATAGGGTTTCTGATGCTGTAAATGTTTACGAGGGGCAGAAAACCTCACCATTGTCCTGCAAAACAGCTGGTAGTTTCAAACTGCTGACCTTGAGGTTAGCATTCCAACTCGTAACCACTATGTTAGGAGAGCAAGTAATGAAATGTAATTAAAAAGCCATGGGGGATTTTCAGATGAATGTGAGAACAAATGGGTAACAAGAAAGAAACAAAATAATTGAAGATGTAAGCAAGTTATTGATTGTAATGATAAATCACATAATCTAATATGATTTGACAGGAAAAGCAGGACAAGAAGCAGATGAAGGAGTAAACAGGGAGCAGATGGTAGAGCAGGATCAGTAGTTTTGTAATGTCATTGTTGTAGAACTGTTGAAATATCAGCACCAGAAAAAATAAGCTTTAAATATGGCAGATAGGGCACTAAAGGTAGCTGTTACCATTGTTATTAAGTTCATTAATGTCCATTCTAACTCACTGAGACTCTGAATAGAGTTTCTGAAGAGTTAGTGATAAGCTTGAACCACCAACCTGTGGTTAATTATCCTTCAGTCCCACAACAGTATCACTAAGGGTAGTAGTAGTGGTTGTAGGTATATGCTGTGCAGTGTGTTTTGATTCATAGTGACCCTGTACAGGATTCTGGGGATTTTGTTGTGCTTAAAGTCACTATGAGTCAGTATGGACTCCATAGCACCTAGCAACAACGAAAAGACCTTTACAAGAGCAGAAAGTCTCATCTTTCTCCTGTGGAGTTGCTGGTAGATTTGAACTACTGATCTTGCAGTTAGCAGCCCAATTCATAATACACAAGAGTAACAGGTCTTCTTACTAAGGGTAGTTGTTGTTATTGTTGTTTAATGCCATTGAGTCAGTTCTAACCCATAGAAAACCTGTGTAGGGTATCCTAGATGCAGCTGGTGAGCTTGACCCAACGACCTTGCAGTTCAAACCAAGTTTGCAGTTCAGCTATCTTATATCAATATTTGTGCCCATTCCAGAGAAAGACAGCCAATCAGAATGCAGACATAATTGAAGAATATCCTTAATATCATATACAAACAAAATTTTTCTGAAGAAAAAAAAAAAAAAAAGGTTGCAGTCTAGAAGAACAAAAGATACATCCTGAAAGAAAAACCAGCGGGGAAAAACAAAAGCAAAAACGGCAATCTATTTGACTATTACAAGATCGAGCAAGCTGTTTACCAGGTAGCTTTCAAGTCAGGCAGTGAAGTCCTTCAGGATAAATCCCACTCCAAGACTGAAACGCAGAAGGAACACACAAGCAGGCATGTAAGCTTGCTAGCAACTGCATTGGTTTGCATTTGAGTTGAAGTGTGTGAAAGTCAGTAATGAAGATATGGGCTGAGTTTGACCACATTCCATAAACTCCTGTCCATCTCGAGATGAGAAAGAGAAGATGAGCTGGTTGGTCTGAAGTTAGGGGAGACTTGGGGGAACTCCTGAGCCCATGGACAAGGACCTAGCCATGGAGGGCTCAAGCTGAGAGTGAAACATCCAGCTGATATGAAGTGGGGGGAGACTCAGAAGAACACCCGAACTTGCAGACCTAGGACCATTAAAAGAGAATAGCATGAGGGGAAAGTGGGACCCTAACTAGAGAAGCAGTGACACCAGAGATAGAGGCAGAGGTGATGGCTAGGAGAAATAGAATATCTGAGGACTCTAGACTTATGGAAAGAAAAGGCTGTGTGCTGGTAGCCAGGAAACTAACTTGCAGAATGTCCCCTTTGATTGTTTAAATGGCTATGTATTCCTGAGTGCTTTTGTGTACACCCCCCAAAAAAACCACAAAACCAAACAAAAACCAACAGTTGCAGCATCTACTAATAGGAAGCTTTCCATAATTTAAGCCAGATTCAGAAGAGGGCATAAAACAGTAGATATCATCATGGATGTCACATGAACCTTGACTGAAAGGAGAGAATAATAGAAAGATACTTATTTTGATATATCGATTGTGCAAAGTCTTTTGACTGTGTGGTACATAATAAAAATATGAATAACATTACGAAGAATGGGTATTCCAGAACATTTAACTGTGCTAACTAGAAACCTATACATAGACCAACAGGCAACTCTTAGAAAAGAACAAGGGGATACTGAATGGTTTAAAATAAGGAGAGATAGTCACCATAATTATATCTTTTTTACCTTATTTATTCAATTGGTATGCTGTGCCAATAATTTGAAATGTTGGACTCTATAAAGAAGAACATGGCATCAGAATTGGAGAAAGACTCATCACCAACCTGTAATATGCAGATGACATAAACTTATTTGGGGGTAAATAACTTAAAATTCTTACTAATGAAGATCAAAGACTATAGACTTCAGTATGGAATTCACCTTAATATAAAGAAAAATAAATTCTCACAACTCGACCAATAAAAACCATCATGATAAATGAAGAAAAGACTGAAGTTGTCAAATACTTAAATATTATTGGATTCATGATCAATAATCATAGAAGCAGTAGTCAAGAAATCAAATGTCATATTGCATTGGGCAAGTCTGCTGCAAAAGACTGCTTAAAGTTTTAAAGACCAAAAGTGTCAATTTGAGAAACTAATGCATGCCTGACCTAAGCCATGATATTTTCAATTACCTATGCATGTGAAAGTTGTATAAAAACAATGAAGACCTTAGAAGATTCAGTGCATTTGAATTATGGTGTTGAGGAAGAATATTGAAACTATCCTGGACTACCAGAAGAAAAAAAAAAACAACAACAACAAAAAAACTGTTTTAGAAGAATTACAGCCAGGAAGCTTCTTAGGTATAAGAATAGTGAGAGTTTGACTCTAGTACTTTGAACAAGTTGTGAAGAGGAATTGGTCTCTGTAGAGGGAGATCATGCTTGGAAAAGTGTAGGGTCAACAAATAATAGGAAGGCCCACAAGAAAATGGATAGACATAGTGGCAGCAACTATGGGCTACAAAATAATAAATAACAATGGTGAAAATGGCACAATGTTTCATTCTGTTGAATATAGGATTGCTATGAGTCAACATCAGTTAGTAACATTAACAACAACAATGAACCACATAAACATATGTCTTCACAGTCCTGAAACCAAAAAACTAGATGGTGTAGAGCTACCACTACCAACTGCTCAGAAAGAGATCTTGAATGGAGTGGGAGAAAATGTGGAAGAAAACAAAATATAATTTTAAAAAAGGCTTACAAGTTTAATAAAGACTAATCACCATTCAAGTCTGGAACTGAACTCACCCCATTGTTCAATTTTGAGTCAAGTAATAGGTATGTGTATACATGCAACAACACACACCATGGAGATCAATGGGCAGCATTTACCAAAGACAAAATTCAGAAGCATGAGAAAGAAGTAGGAATGGAAATAAGAAAAACAGAATAGAAGTAGGATACTTGATATAACATTGCAGGAACTTCAATCATTGAATTTAATAAGATATGTGATCAAAATGAATATCAGAAGAGACACCGAAACTTGCTCTCCAGTATAGAGATGCTAAAGCAAATGGAAGAAATGGAGGTACAAGAGCTGAACAGAAAATTCCAAAGGTCATCTTGAGAAGAAAAAGTCAAATATTACAACAAAATGTGCAAAGATCTGCAGTCAGAAAGCCAAAAAGAAAGAACATGCTCAGCATTTCTCACACTGGGGGAACTGAAGAAAAAATTCAAGCCTCAGTTTTCATTATTGAAGGATTCACATGGCAAATTATTGAATGATGCAGAAAACATCAAAAGAAGATGGAAGGAATAGACTTGGAAGAGTCATTGTGCCAAAAGGAAATGGTTCATGTTCAACCATTTCAAGAGATAGCATAAAATCAACACCAGTGATACTTAAGGAAGAAGTCCAAGGTACATTAAAGGAATTGGCAAAGAACAAGGCTCCAGGAATTGTTGGAATAAAAATTGAAATCTTTCAAGAAACAAACTGAGGCAGCACTCACTCATCTCTGCCAAGAAATTTGTAAGACAACTATCTGGCTAACTGACTGAAAAAGATCCATATCTGTGCCCATTCCAAAGAGAAGTTACCCAATGAAATGAGGAAATCATTTGGCAAAATCTTTGATATCCCATGCTAATAAACTTTTACTAAAGGTGATATAGAAATGGCTGAAAGCATACATTGACAGAGGACTTCCAGAGGTTCAAGCTGGATTCAGAAGAGGCTATGGAATGAGTGATATCATTGCTGATGTCCGTTGGATCTTGGCTGAAAGCAGAGAATATCAGAAAAATGTTTACCTGTGCTTTATTGAATATGCAAAGTCTTTTGATTGTGTGGATCATGATAAGCTATGGACACCATTGCAAAATATGAGTATTCCTGAACACTTAATTGTGCTCATGAGTAATTTGTACATGGATCAAGAGGCAGTTGTTTGAACAGAACCTGGGAACACTGAATGGTTTAAAATTAAGAAAGGTGTGCAACAGGCTGTATTCTTTCACTATACTTATTCAACTTGTATGCTGAGCAAATAATACTAGAAGCTGGGTTATATGAAGAAAAATGTGGCATCAGGATTGAAGGAAGACTCATTAACAACCTGCGATATGCAGATGATACAACCTTGCTTGCTGAAAGTAAAGAAGGCTTAAAATATTTACTGATGAAAATCAAAGAGCACAGCCTTGGGAATGGGTTACATCTCAATGTAAAGAAAACAAAAATCCTTTCCACTGGACCAGTAAATAACATTTTCATCAATGGAGAAAAGATTGAAGTTGTCAAGGACTTCACTCTTCTTGGATCAACTATCAATACCCATGGAAGTCTCAGTCAAGAAATCAAATGACGTATTGCATTAGGCAAATCTGCTGCACAAGATCTCTTTAAAGTATTGAAGAGCAAAGAAGTGTTGAAGAGCTAAGAGCAGCTTGAAGACTTAGGTGTGTCTGACCCAAGCCATGGTATTTTCAATAACCTCATATGCATGTGAAAGCTTGACAGTGAATAAGGAAGACTGTAGAAGAATTGACGCTTTTGAGTTATGGTGTTGGAGAAGGATATTGAAAGTACCATGGGCTGCCAAAAGAACCAACAAATCTATGTTGGAAGAAGTTCAGCCAGAGTACTCCTTGGAGGCCAAGCTGGTCAAACTTCTTCTCTCATACTTTGGACACATTGTCAGGAAGGACCAATCGCTGGAGAAGGCTATCATGCTTGGTAAGGTGGAGGGTCAGAGAAAAAGAGAAGACCTCCCCTAGAGAGATGGATTGGCAAAGTGGCAGCATCAATGGGCTCAAGTGTGGCAACAATTGTGTGGTTGGCCCAGGACCAGGCACTGTTTCATTCTGTTGTGTATAGGTTGCTATGAGTTGATACCGACTTGATGGCACCTAACAACAACAATGATTTTTGGGTATCCTGGTATGTTGCTGTGGGATAATGAGCTGGACTGCAAAGTCAATTTGATCTGCAAAGTCAAATTCACCAGCCACTCCTTTGGAAACTTACATAGGGTCCCTATGGATCTGAACATATTCTATGGCACTTAACAACAACAACATGATTTGTTGATTGAAAAACTGATGATCTACACTATAAACTTTTATGCAATTCACAACAACATGATTTAAAAGAGATAAAGAAAATTAATGATGGATATATCACTCAAGTAGATAGTACAGCTTCAAAGATGATGATAGAGTCAATGTCAATAAGACTGATATTAAAATCACTAGTAAACTATGATGACTCATCACAGTGGTTCACATGAGTAATGATAGGCTGCAGTCCGATAACACTGATTAATGGAGTTCATATGTTTTTATTGGAATGAGGAATTTCCCACACAATTTGAAAATAGTAAGTAAGAGTTAAAAAACTAAAAGCAAAACACACACACACATGTCTATCCCAAAATGGATAGAATAGTCATCTGGAAGGGATATCGTGGAAATAGTGACCTTCTGACATCAGAAGAGAGTCAAGGTCAAAGTAGAAGAAGAAAGTGAAGTATTCAAAGAAAAGTTTGAAGATATTGCTATGACACACAATGATTATATTCCATGAGTTTAGGGAGCACACATAAAGGATTTGTAGACTGAGAATAAAATGGGTTATGAACTTTATTTCAAGATATAAAAAAGTCTTCTGCAAATCTAGGCCCTAGAGACTATCCCTTAAAAATTAGATTTTTGCTAATGTCAGAAATATCAACCATGATGGCACAACTCCTGAAGGACATTTAAAAGAAAGCAGATTATCAGTTTTCATTGAAGTCTTTTCTGGAACAATTGTTGTTACAATTGTGGAATGACATGATAAAAATTTCAAATATATGGTCATAACAAACTATGCATAACATTGGTAAGAATGGGTATGCTGAAACACTAAATTGTGGTCAAATAGAACCTGTGCATAAACCAAGAGGTAGGGCTTAGAACAAGTGTATGGATACCTAATGGTTCAAAATCAGGAAAGGTCTGCATCAGAGTTATATCCTTTTATCATATTTATTCAATGTGAATGCTAATCAAATAATCTGTGGAGCTGGACTATATGAAGAAGAACATGGCATTAGGATCAGAGGATCAATCTGATATGCATAGGACTCAATCTTGCTTGCTGGAAGAAAACAGGACTTGAAATGCTTATAAAGATCAAGAAATACAGCATTCAGTATGGATTGAACCTCAATTTAAAGAAAATGAAAATCTTCACGACTGAACAAATAAATAGCATCATGATAAACAGACAAAAGACTGAAGTTGTCAAAGATTTCTTTTTGCTTGGATCTAAAATAAATGTCTATTGAACTAGACGTCAAAAAAGAAACAAAACAACAACAACAAAAAATATAGCATTAGGCAAATTTGCTTCAAAAACCACTTTGAAGTGTTCAAGAGCAGAAATATCAGCTTGAGGACAAAGTTGTACCTGATCCATCTCATAATATTTTCAATCAACTTATATGCATGTGAAAGTTGGGCAGAGAATAAAGAAGATTAAAAAAAGAATTGGTGCATTTGAATTATGATGTTGGCAAAGAACATATAGTATACTATGGGCTATCAGAACAATCAACTCTGTCTTGGAAAAAGTACAACCAGAATTTTCCTTAGAATAGAGGATGCATTTTTGGCATGTTTTCAGGAGGTACCAAACACTAGTACAAGAGCATAATACTTGGTAAAATAGAGATTCAGTGAAAAGTAATAAGGCCCCTATGCAGATGAACTGACACAATAACAGCAAACATGCATTCAAACTTAATAATGATTTGGAGGATGGTGAAGGACCACATAGTATTTCATTCTGTTTCACATAGGGTAGCAAGGCATATGCACTGACTCAATAGCTTTTAATAACAAACATGATGAAAAATATAGGGACAGGATGCATAGTTTGATCTTTTAAGGGACATGTTTTATATTCTTCTTTGGGAATTAGCAATATGAATAGATAAAATCCTGGACTTATTGGAAAAAATAATCCACCACTCATCTTTCAGTTTGTAGTACTGTGGCAGCTTATATGTTGCTGTGATATAGAAATTATGTCTCCAGTATTTTAAATGACATAAGGAACACCCAATGTAAACATATTTCAGATAAGCTTCCAGACCATAAAGTCTAGGAAGAAGAAGAGGCTAAATACTTCTGATTGTTTAGCTGTTAAAAACCATATGAATAGTAGAGGAATGCCTTCAGATAGCACCAGAATATTGTATATTGACACCTGATAAGTAGCACCAGAATATTGTTAGATATAGTACCAGATGATGAGCCTCAGGTGGGATGGCACTCAAAATATGACTGGGGAAGAGCTGCCTCTTCAAAGTAGAGTTGACCATATGATGCAAATGGAGTAAACTTTCAGGACCTTCATTTGCTGATGGGATACAACTGAAAATGAGGGAAAACAGCTATAAACATCTATTAATCATCACAACATGGGATGTATGAAGTATGAAAGTAGGAAAACTGGAAATGGTCAAAATGAAATGAAATGCATAAAGATAGATATTCTAGGCATTAGTGAGCAGAAATGGACTGGTATTGGCCATTTATGAATGTGACAATCATATGATGTCACATTCATCATCAAAAAGAACATTTCAAGATTGATCTTGAAGTATAAAGCTGTCTGTGATAGGATAATATCCATATGTCTACAAAGATGACCAGTTAATACAACTAATATTCAAACATAGTAACAAACGACAAAAGTCAGTCATGATGTAGATGAAGAATTCTATCAACCCCTTCAGTCTGAAACTGATCAAATATCTAAATAGGATGTATTGATAACTACTGGAATTTGGAATATAAGGCTGGAAACAAGAGGAAGGATCATTAGTTGGAAAACATGGCCTATAAACAATTCTGGAGATTGCATGACAGACTTTTACAAAAACAATGACCTATTCATTGCAAATACCAATTTTAAACATAAAAGACAACTATATGCAAGGAGCTCTGGTAGCATACTGGTTACGAATAGGGCTGCAAACTGCAAGGTCAGCAGTTCAAACTACCAGCTGCTCCGCGGGAGAAAGATGAGGCATTCTGTTCCCATAAAGATTAACAGCCTCGGAAACCCTGTGCAGGGTCGCTATGAGTTGGAACCAACTCCACGGCACATAACAACAACAATATGCATGGAATTCACCAGATAGAATTCAGAGAAATCTAACCTACAGCACCTGTGGAAAGAGATGGTAGAAAAGATCTTCAGCCAAAACAAGGCAAGGGACAGACTGTGGAACAGACACTCGATTATTCATATGAAAGTTCAGGCTGAAGCTGAGAAATATTAAACTAAGTACACGAGAGCCAAAATATGACCTTGAACATATCATACCTGAATTCAGAGATGATCTGAAGAGCAGATTTGATACAGTAGACTATACATAATGACTGAAGTCCTTAAGAGTTATGGAATAATATCACAAACAACATTCAGGAAGAAATCAAACAGTCATTGACATGACAAGAAAGAAAGAAAAAACCAAAATGCATGCCAGAAAAGAGTCTGAAACTTGCTTTCCTGCGTAGAGATGCTAAAGCAAATGGAAGAAATGAAGAAGTAAAAGAGTAGAATAGAAAATTTCAAATATCAATTTCAGAAGACAAAGTCAAGTATTATAAAAAAAGGTGCAAAATCTTGGGGTTAGAAAACCAAAAGAGAAGAATACGCTCAACATTTTACAAGCTGAAAGAACAGAAGAAAAAAATTCAAGCCTTGACTTGAAGTATTGATGGACTCTAGTGGTTATAAATCAAGCAGCTAACCTCAGGGTCAGCAGTTCAAAACTATCAGCTGTGGCATAGGAGAAAGAGGAAACTTTCTGCTCCCATAAAGATTTACAGCCTCGGAAATCCTGTGCAGGGTCGCTATGAGTCAGAACTGACTCATGACACACAACAACAACAACATGGGCAAAATATTGAATGATGCAGAAAGTATCAAAAGAAGATGGAAGGAATATGCAGTTACTGTACCATAAAGAAAAGATTGATGTTAAACTATTTCAAGAGGTAGTGTATGTTCAAGAGCCAGTGATAATGAAGGAAGAAGTCTACAGTGCACTGAGTTTCTGTTGTTAAGTACTATCAAGTCATTTCTGACTCTTAGTGATCCTGTATAAGGTTTCCAGGGAGTGGCTGGTGAGTTTGAACCACGAACCTTGCAGTTCAAACTGAACTTGTTGTTTGTTGTTGTTAGGTGTCGTTGAGTTGATACGGACTCATAGCGACCTTATGCACAGCAGAATGAAACACTGCCCAATCCTGGGCCAACTCACCATGGTTGCCATGCTTGAGTCCATTGATACTGCCACTTGGCCAATCCATCTCGCTGGGGTCTACTTCTTTTTCTCTGACCCTCCACCTTACCAAACACGATATCCTTCTTCAGAGACTGATCCCTCCTGACAATATGGCCAAAGTATGAGAGACAAAGTTTGGCCATCCTGGCCTCCAAGGAGCACTCTGGCTGCACTTCTTCCAACATAGATCTGTTGGTTCTTTTGGCTGCAAGTGGAAGAAAGAGTGATGGACTACTTTCAAATATTTAGTCACTGAAAACCTTATGAATAGCAGAAAAAACTGAACTTGTTTTCCAGTGCTATCGTACAGCATTATACCAGGATTGAAGCACTGAAGTCACTGGCAAAGAATAAGTCACTGGGAATTGATAGAATACATATTGAAATATTTAAACAAACTGATTCAGCACTCACTGAAGGAGTGAGACACTCACTCATCTATGCAGAGAGTTTTGGAAGACAGTTACTTGGTGAACTTGATTGGAAGAGATCCACACTTGTGCCCATTCCAAAGAGAGGTGTCCCATCAAAATGTGGAAATCATTGGATAATATCATTAATTCAGCATGAAAGTAAATTTTTCTCAGAGTAATTAAAAAAATGGCTGCAAAAGCACATTGACAGTGATCAGCCAGAAGTTCAAACGGGATTCAGACTAGAGCTTAAAATGAGGTATACTGTTGCTCATGTTAGATGGATCTTGGCTGAAAAGAGTATACTAGAAAAATATTTATCTATGCTTTATTAATTATGCAAAGGCTCTAGACTGTGTCGATCATGAAAAGTTATAAGTAACAGTGTGGAGAATGGGTATTCCAGAACCTTTAATTGAACTCATGATGAACCTTAAAAAGACCTAGAGGCAGTGGTTTGAATAGAACTAGGGGACACTAGCAGCAGCGAGAACTTCGAGCAGCAGCGAGACGTGTAGTGTGGAGCTCAAACAACAACACGGAATACTGGGCCACAAGGCTGTTTAACTGCAAGTTGCGGAAA
>NW_006408986.1:338837-341201 GCF_000296735.1 Chrysochloris asiatica
CGGTTCCGACTCGATGGCACCTGACAACAACAACAACAGGGGACACTGAATGATTTAAAATTAGAAGAGATTTGTGCCAGGATTTTATTCTTCCATCATACTAATTCAATCTGTTTGCTGAACAAATAATCTGAAAAACTGGATTATATGGAGAAGAACCTGGCATCAGGAATAGAGGAAGACTCATTAACAACCTATGATATGTAGATGATACCTTACTTGTTGAAAGTGAAGAGAACTTAAAATATTCTTATAAATATCAAAGATCACATCCTTCAGTTTGGGTTGCATCTCAATTTAAGAAAACAAAAACCATCATTAGACTAATAGATAACATCATGATAAATGGAGAAAAGATTGAAGTTGTCAAATACTTCATTTTGCTTGGAAGAAGCAGTCAAGCTATCAAACGTCATGCACAAAACCTTTAAGTGTTTAAAAGCCAAATTGTTGGTTTGAGGACTTAGGTGTGCCTGCCCCAAGCCATGATATTTTCAATAGCCTCTTATGCATGTGAAAGTTTCACAACGAATGTTGAAGACCATAGAAGAATCAATGCATTTAAGTTATAGTGTTGGAGAATAATATTGAAAGTATAGTGGACTGCCAGAAAAACAAACAAATCTGTGTTGGAAGAATACAGCCAGAATGCTCATTAGAAGCCAGAATGGTGTGACTTCATTTCTCATACTTCGGACATATTAATACAAGAGACCAATCATTTGGCTAGACTGTCATGTTTGATAAAGTCAAAGTTCAGCTAAAAAGAAGAAATCCCCCAATGAGATGGATTGGCACAAAGTAGCAATTGGCTCAAGTGTAATAATTTTCTGAGGATGGTACATGACTGGACACTGTTTCATTCAATTGCGCATAGCGCCTGAATGGTAATCAACAGCAACAATGAGCAAAAATGATAAACTGAGAAAGTTTTCTCATAAAAATGCCATCAAACATACAGAAATCTACAAACAGTCAGGATAAGGGGAAACTCCTAAATACCTTTCTTATCTCAGAAGTATGTAATTTGCTCAGAAAAAATTGTGCCTTTCAGAAATATGTTAGAACTAATCAATATATTCACATAAGGTTAAAAATCTACAGTGCATAAATTTTAAACAAATGCTGTAAATGTATGCTATCCAAATACTGTTTAAACTGGTATTCTATGTACTTTATGAAGATTTGTTATGAAACCATTATAATGTCTGTGAATTAGTGATGATAACTAGGTTATCTCAGTGTTTGGCTATATCAAAATCATTTAATGTAAATAAATTGCAGAGTGTTAAAATATTGCCTTTATCAAAATCATTTAATAGGACCAACACTACATAATTGCTTAGAGTTTGAATTAACAAAATTATTTGAGGCAGTTTTCATAATGTTGTTGTTGTTGTTGTCAGGTGCCATCAAGTTGGAACCGACTCATAGCAACCCCATGCACAGCAGAACAAAACAACGTCCGATCCTGGGCCAACCTCACTACTGCTGCCGCACTTGAATCCATCAATGATGCTACCTGGTCAATCCATCTTGTTGGGGGCCTTCCTCTTTTTCTCCTACTCTCCATCTTACCAAGCATGATATCCTTCTCCAGCGACTGTTCCCTCCTGACAATATGTCCAAAGTATGAGAGACAAAGTTTAGCCATCTTGGCCTCCAAGGAGCACTCTGGCTGCACTTCTTCCAAAACAGATCTTCTGGTTCTTTTGGCAGTCCATGGCACTTTTAGTATTTTCCTCCAACACCACAATTCAAATGTTGAACAGAATATTTTAAATAAAAAGCAGTACGTTTTTTAACAATTGCTGAAAATTCATTAATTTTGTGTATTGTGTAAGTACATGTGCTGATGTGTTGGTATGACAGTCTTTTTTATAAAGACTATGATTTTATGACCATGGATATTTTATCTAAAATAAATTTTGTATCAAAGATTTACTATCTAGGATGAATTTCTTAGAGCCAAGGTCATCTTCATAGTAGATGAATAGTTAAATAACATTAATATGTGGAAAGAAGGTTCCATTGAAGCAGAAAAAATTAACTGACATTTTTTTAATATATGTCGTGGTTCTGTGTCGTGGAGTCGGTTCCGATTTGTGGTGACCCTGCATAGGGTTTCCAAGGCTGTAAATCTTTATGGGAGAAGAAAGTCTTATCTTTCTCCTGTGAAACTGCTGGTAGTTTCGAACTGCTGACCCTGAGGTTAGCAGCCCCATTCATAACCACTATGCTACCAGAGCTTCTTTATATATGGTGGTGGTGGTTAAGTGCCGTTGAGTCGGTTCTGACCCATAGTGACCCTGTACAGGGTTTACGAGGCTGTAAATCTTTACAGGAGCAGAATGCCTCATCTTT
>NW_006408986.1:349876-352611 GCF_000296735.1 Chrysochloris asiatica
TGTATGATGTTCTTGATATAATCCACAAACTCTTTTGGTCTTTGGTAATTAATGAATCAAATTTTGGATTAAATGAAAAATAATATGACATCAGGCTTAGAGGGAGATTCATTAACTACTTTAATGACATAGACTTGCTTGATGGAAGTGAAGAATATTTACAGTACTTGCTGTTGAAGATCAAAGACTACATCCTACAGTATGGATTGAATCTCAATGCAAAGAAAATGAAAATCCTCACAATGGGGAAAATATATAACATCATGATAAACAGAGAAAAGATTGAAGTTGTCAAAAAACATCATTTAGTTTTGATCCGCAATCAATACTCATGGAAGCCACAATCAAGAAATCAAAGGCTGTATTTCACTATGAAAATCTGCTTAAAAAGACATCTTTAAATGTTGTTGTTAAGTTCTGTCAAGTCAATTATGACTCATAGTGCCTCTGTATAGGATTTTTGAGGAACAGTTGATGGGTTTGAACTGTTTGCTGATCTTTTGGTTTGTAGTCTGGTGCTGATCTAGCACATCATTTTGAAGTGTTAGAAGAGAAAAATAACTATTTGAGAACTAAGATATTCCTAATTGAAGTCATGATACTTTCAATCATGTCAAATGCATGTGAAAGTTGTACAGTGAATAAAGAAGATCTTAGAAGAGTCGATGCATTTAAATTATGATGTTAGCAATGAATACTGAATATACTATGGTCTCCCAGAGAAACAAACAAATCTGTCTTGGAAAAAATACAGTCAGAATGCTTTTTAGTAGGGAGGATAGTGAGACTTCATCTCTTGTCTCTGGAGACCAACATCATTCTTGGAAAAGTGGAGGGTCATGGTAAAAGAGTAAGACACTCAACAAGATTGACTGACACCTGGAAGCAAAAATGAGCTCAAATATAACAATTGTGAGGATGTCTCAGGATTGGGTAGTGTTTTGTTCTTTTGTGCATAGGGTCACTATAAGTTGGAATAAACTTGATTGTTGTTGTTAAGTGCCATCGAGTCGGGTCCGACCCATAGCGACCCTGTACAGGGTTTCCGAGGGTGTAAATCTTTATGGGAGTAGAAAGCCTCATCTTTCTCCTGCGGAGTGGCTGGTAGTTTCGAACCGCTGACCTTAAGGTTCGCAGCCCGATTCGTAACCACTACGCTACCAGAGCTCCTTTAAACCTAATAAAATAGGTTTGTTATAGCTGTTGGAATCAGTTCTGACTCATAGCAATCCTTTATAGGGGTTCTGAGGAATGGCTTGTGGGTTTCAGCTGCTGACCTTGTAAGCAGTCCAGTGTTTATCCTACAGTGCTACACCTGATCTCCCAACATAAGATTTTTGTTGTTGTCATAGTGTATTCAAGTAGATTCTGACTCACAGTGACCCTAAATACATTTTCCCAAATCAAATCTTTGCAGAAGCAAAAAGCATCATCTTTCTCAAAAGAGTGTCAGGTGGGTTCGACTGTCAACCTTGTGGTTCACAGTTCTGTGCTTGTCCTTACAGAGCCACCCAAAAAAGGGTTAGTTTCCCATAAAGAAATTATTAAACTCAGATGTTAATGCTGTTACTGATGAAAAATCCTGCTGCAAATTAAAGTTACAAACTTTGGCGCATACAGTACTCAATAGTTGAAGCTATACACATATCTGCTGTCATAAACTTACGCATCATGCACTTTAATTATCTCAATAGTCTTGCTTTTTTTTTAATAAGAAATCATATTATTTTTCAATGACTAGTACTACTAATTAGCTCTGACACTGGAAAAATAACAAACTAAACCACTTTGCTTTCTTCATCGAGAATTACTGAACTTGATTAACTCCAAATTTCCTTCAAGCTTTATAATTTATTATTACATGCATACTAATTGTTATGGGTAGTATTTTGTACTATGTCAATTTTTACAAAACCACTATTCTTAAAAATAAGAAAAGCATATGAATACAGATTAAAATTTTTGAATTAGTAATCTAGGGAATAAATTTTTCAAATTTTAAAATTAGCACATGAAATTGCTGAACTAAGAAATCTATTTTAGCAAATTTTGAATTGATGCAAAAGTGTATTTATAATTATTTATATTTAATTATTGTTATATCTGTATTTTTCTTTTACATATTCATTCAGATAAAACATATGTGTTTATGTTAGTGCTGTTATTAATAGGTACCATTGAGTTGGATGCAACTCATAACAAACCTATACATTGCCCGATCCTGTATCATCCTCACAATTGTTCTTAATGCTTAAGTCCATTGCTGCTGCCACTGTGTCATCCATATCATTGAGCGTCTCCCTCTTTTTCATTGACCCAACAGTTTACAAAGCTAGATGTCCTTCTTCAGGGATTGGTTCCTCCTGATAATGTGTCCAAAGTATGAGAAATGAAGTCTTACCATCCTGGCTTCTCAGGAACATTCTGGCTGTATTTCTTCAAACAAAGATTTGTTTGTTCTTCTGATAACCCACAGAACAGTCAATATTCTTCACCAACACATTAACACAAATGTATCAGTTATTATAAGCTTTACTTATTCATTGCCCAACTTTCAAATGCATATGAGAATATTGAAAATACTATGGCTTTTGTCAGTAGCACCCAAGTCCTCAAACTGATATCTTTGTTCTTAAACACTTTAAAGGTATCTTATATTGAAAGTGCCAAAAGAACCAACAGATCTGTGTTGTAAGAAGTGCCACCCTAGTGCTCCTTGGAGGCCAGGATGGCTA
>NW_006408986.1:352711-358190 GCF_000296735.1 Chrysochloris asiatica
TCTTTTTCTTTTTTTCTGCCTTCAGTGATTTCCTTCACCTTTTGTATAATAGTATACCATAAAGTGACTTTCAGGAACCTGTCATAGATTTAATCTATTGGAATGAGATAGCACTATCATTCCCATAAGTGTTCAGGTACTTCTAAAAATTATTAAAAAGAATGACTTTGTCAACAAGTGCTGAGGGGAAATGTGCTCTGAGACAACAGAGCTACGGAACAACTGTCAAATATAAAATTATTTTGAAATAGTAAGTAACTTCTTTATTTTGTAGGATATTTCAATGCAATGAATGTTATTGTGTGCCATCAAGTTGGTTCTGACACACAGCCACCCTGTATAGTATTTGAGAGCAGCTAGTATGTTTAAAGGGCCAATATTCTATAGTGCCACACTGTTACATAATATCTTATATGTGCTAGAAAGATATGGCAGTCTGCTTCCATAAAGATGCACAATTTTTGAAACCTCTGCTCAGTGTATAAGGTAGCTATGAGTCAAAATTGAGAGAATGAGAGTGGGTTAATTTCCCTCATAAACTAAAAATGAAAAACTACCAGTCAGATCGAGTTGACATATTTCCTATCTGATGTAGTCTACTGATTTTAATTAAAATGCATTTAGATTTGAGGAAATTAATTTTATACTGTTATCCATACCAATGTCTGATTAGAACAGCTGATACAATCATTAGCTGTCTTATTGAGACTATTGTCACTACATTTAAAATAATCATTTCAATGTACTTTTACCATTATGTAATCATAGCTGTTCTTGTCTGAGGATAGTTTTTATTCAATATATTAGTGATGCGCCCAGAATCAAAATGTTAATTTACTTTATATTTGTAAAATTATCTTTGGTGTTTTTAAATCTGAACAACAATAAAATCTGCAACCATGTGTTCATAAGCAAATTTCACTGAACTTTAATTCCCACTATTGGAGAATCATTGTAAGGACAAATTCTAAAAGAAAAAGGAATTTTTGTTTTTCCCTTGAAGAGACACATGTCTTACATTCATTCTACTTGGTAAATCTAGAACACTATATATGATTTTTAATTTTATAACTGAAAATACACAGTGAGTTTCCAAAAGTTGATCATTCACTATTAAAGTTTGTTCTAAATTTTTATTTTTATTTGGGATTATTGGACTAATTCCTACATTGATACACAGTTATTTAAGGAGACAGTGTATAATTAAGTTTTGTTTTGATAGTAAAAGATTAGAAGGCTTGTAATGCACTTAAATGCATGGTTTAATTTTGATAATACTTTATTATTCATTTATACTTTATTATAGTAAACTTAGCTTTGCAATAAGCAATAAAATTCTATGTCACATGGGCAGAAAAAAGGAAGTTTGCAATAAACTATGGTATATAAATGAGAAATGTTCCAAATATATATTAACAGAACACTGATTATCAGATATGACATTCTGTTCAATTATCTGAAAGTAATACAGTCAATAAATTAAATAAGTTTAAATTGCATCCATATGATCTATTGGAAGGAGCATTAAATCTGGATTCATAAATTTACACAATTATCCATTCTATAAAGGAATTTTCCTAATGCAATATATATTGTATTAGGCAATTCTGCTGCACAAGACCCTTTTAAAGTGTTGAAGAGCAACGATGTCAGCTTAAGGACTAAGGTGAGCCTGACCCAAGCCATGGTATTTTCAATAACCTCATATGCATACAAAAGTTGGACAGTGAATAATGAAGAATCGATGTTTTGAATTATGGTGTTGGAGGAGAATATTGAAAGTGCCATGGGCTGCCAAAAGAACAAACAGATCTGGGTTGGAAGAAATGCAGCCAGAGTGCTCCTTGGACTCCAGGATGGTCAAACTTTGTCTCTCATACTTCAGACATAGTGTCAGGAGGGACCAATCACTGGAAAAGGATATCATGTTTGGTAAATTGGAGGGTCAGAGAAAAAGAGGAAGATCCCAAGAGAGATGGAATGTCAGATTGGCAGCATCAATGGGCTCAAGAATGGCAATAATTGTGAGGTTGACCCAAGACTAGACAGTGTTTTGTTCTGTTGTGCATAGAGTTGCTATGAGTTGGTACCAAATCATTGGCATCTAACAACAATAACAAAGGAATTTAGAAGAATTTAATGGTTAATAAGTTAAAGTATTTCTGCTGCAAGTCCTAGAAGACAAAAATCAATGTATATAATTTAACAAAAATAATTTATTAACACAGTTAATGTGAAAATGGTTCTGAGATTGCTGATTCCATATCTCTGATATTCTTTTGGTTTTGTCCATAATTTATACTGTAAATTTCATGTCAATTGCTTGGTAGCTACAGATACATTCAAGCTATACATTCCCATAATTGTCTGGAGGAAGAATCTAGGAAAACATTCATTATCCCAAACTTACCAAACTTACTTTCTAGTCTCACTATCTGAAATTTATTACACACCCTTCCTTTAATTGGTCCATGTTCTAGATGATTATTTTTTTCACAGACTAGTCCTGAGTTCCTGAAAAAGTAAAAGTTAAGAGAAGAGACATGATTTCCTGATAACCAATAAGTTTCACACCTACAACTTGTAGTTGTTAGGTACCATTGAATTGGTCTAATTCATAATGACCATATGAACAACAACAAAAAACACACAAAACAATAAGATCCAGAACACTGCCTGGTCCCGTGTCAATCTAACAACTGTTGCTACACTTGAGTCTATTGCTGCTGCCACTGAGCCAATGGATCTTGTGGGGATTCTTCCTCTTCTCTTCTGATCCTCTACTTTACCAAAAATGATATCCTTCTCCAGAGACTGGTACCTCCTGATTATATGTCTGAAGTATGAGAAACGAAGTCTGGCCATCCTGGCTTCCGAGGTACATTTTCCTGTACTTCTTCCTACACAGATCTGTTTGTTCTTTTGGAAGTCCATGGTACTTTCAATATTCACCTCGAACACGAACACCATTTATTCTACAATCTTCCTTATTCACTGTCCAACTTTCACATGCAAATGAGGTTGCTGAACCAAAGCTTGAATCAGGTGCACCTTAGTCCTCAAACTGATATATTTGGAAGTGAGGGAGACACATAACAATGCCCAAACTTGCAGATAGTATCCATTTGACCTACCTTTGATTGGCTTGATAATCAGAACTCAACTACAGGGAGATTAAAAAAAAAATTGATAAAGGAAACAAGTGTAAATTGCTACAGTGCATGAATTTGACCTATACTTATGGATGTAGTAGCTCCAAATATCAACTCAGAGGGAAGAGGTATGCACATCAAAGATAAATCCTATCCCTTCTGTATAGGGTTGATATGGACAAACAACTTAGACATTAGCTACCTAAAATGAGAGGACTATAAAGACACGAAGTAGCTGGCTTACAAATTTAAAAGAGGGAGTTTAGTTTCAGAGTGTGCGGGGGAAGGTTCAATCTCCACTGAATAGTTTTCAGCTTTTCTAGATGGGTATAGTGAAAAGATATGGGGATAAGATTCTTATGATTCAATAGTAATTGTTATCCTCATTAATTGTGATTGTCATAACTGCAAAGGTAGAAGTTGTGTGACAAAAATAGGGGAGTAGTTAATCCTACATTCCAGTAACAGAGGATCTTAAGACCGTTAAAGGAGAAGAGCAGAATATGGGAAGAAACTTGTGGACCTCCAGCTTTAATTTTTTCAAAATATTGGGGAAACAGTGACATCATAGGTGGATGCAAAGATGATGACATGTAGACATAAAGCAGCTGAGGACTCTAGACTCATGAAAAGAGAAAGGCTGTGTGATGGAGGCCAGTAAAAAACAAAACAAAGCAGAGTTAATAGAAGCATTACTACTGAATGATGATGCAGGAAGGGGATTGTAATCATTGCAATGAAACAAAATACGACAGGATGACTGTTAAAATGATATTATCCCATGTAAACTATCATTCAATTCACATTAAAAACTAAAATTAAAAACAAGTATTTGCAGTTAATTAAAACAAAACAACAACAACAAAAATAAACAAGGACTTATTTGCTCTTGAACACTTTAAAGAAGTCTTGTGCAACAGATTTGCCTAAAGCAATATGTCTTCTGATTTCTTGACTGATGCTTCCATGGGTGTTGATGGCTGATCTGAGAAAAATGAAGTCTTTGACAACTTCAATTTCTTCTCCATTTATATAGTTGTTGTTTATTAGTTCAGTGGTGAGAATTTTTGTTTTCTTTACATGAAGTTGCAAGCCATATCTAAATCAGTGGTGTTTGATCTCCATCAGGAAGTATTTTAAACATACCAGATTATTTTTTCTCTCAGTATATCACAGATTGTTAATGAGTCTTTCTCTAATCCTGATGCCACAGTTTTCATCATATAATCAGTTTCTTGGATAATATGTTCAACATAAATCTTGAATCTCCAGAAGTTCTCTGTCAAGTTTGCTACTACTTTTAGAAAAGTAATGAGAAGAGTAGACACATTTTATTAAAGAAAATGTGTTTTGGAAAGAAAAAATTAATGCAGGTTTGAAAAATCAACACTCCCTGTTATGAATGGCAGAATGATCTTTAGTGATATCACAAATATTTAACAATTGGCATGATATGAGTACCAGATATTCCAAATGTTGTTTGTATCAGAAGTATGACTAAGTCTTGCCATCCTGGCTTTAAAGGAGCCTTCTGTTTGTTCTTCTTCCAGCAATTTGTTTTTTTTTGTTGTTGTTCTTCTGGCAGTACTGATATTAAACCATTCATTTTGTTTGAATTAATGCCTCTTGGTCTATGCACAAGTTCCTTAATTAAGTGTTCTGAAATATTCATTCTCCATGTTGTCCATAAGTTTTCATGATCCACACAGTAAAAAACATTTTGAATAGTCAAGAAAGTACAGGTAAACATGTTTCTGGTCATCTACATGAGCTCTGATAGCACAGTGGTTACGAATTGGGCTGCGAATCGCAAGGTCAGCAGTTCGAAACTACCAGATGTTCCACGGGAGAAAGATGAGGCTTCTGCTCCCTTAAAGATTTACAGCGTCGGAAACCCTGTACAGGGTGGCTATGAGTCGGAACCGACTCCACGGCACATAACAACAACAACAATACTTTCAGCCAAGATTCATATGGCATCAACTATGATATCCTTCATTTCACATCCTCCTCTGATCTCAGCTTGAATATCAGGCAGTTCCCAGTCTATGTATGGTTACAGTCATCTTTGAATTATTGTTAGCAAAATTTTACTTGCATGTGATATTATTGGTATTGTCTGATGATATTTGCATTCTGTTGGTTTGCATCTCTTTGGAATGGGCACAAATATGAATCTTAATCAATTGGCCAGGTAGCTGTCTTCCTTCAGTACCACTGAATCTTGAATCTCTTAAAATGGTCAAACATCATCCATTTCTTTTTAGTACAGTGACGATGTATTCCTTCCATTTTCTTTCTTTTCTTTTTTTTATTTTTAATTTAAG
>NW_006408986.1:367671-371968 GCF_000296735.1 Chrysochloris asiatica
GGTGGAGGGTCAGAGAAAAAGAGGAAGACCCCCAGCAAGATGGATTGGCAAAGTGGCAGCATCAATGGGCTCAAGTGTGGCAACAATAGTGACATTGGCCCAGAACTGGGCAGCGTTTCGTTCTGTTATACATGAGGTCTCTATGAGTCAGTACCAACTCGATGGCACCCAAGACAACAATAACAATTCAGCTGATTTGCCTAATGCAATGCATAATTTAATTTCTTGGTAGCTCCTTCCATGAGTAATGATTATAGACGCAAGCAAAATGAAATTTTTGAACTTCAAGCTTTTCTTCCTTTATCATGATGTTATTTATTGGTCCAATTATGGTAATTTTTTTTTTTTATTTTTAACATTGAGGTGTTACTGATATTTAAGGTGGTGGTCTTTGGTCTTCATCAGTAAGTATTTTAAGTCCTATGAAATTGTTATATCATATGCATTTCATGGTTGTTAGTGAATCTTCTTCCATATTCTTCTTCATATAATCCAACTTTCAGGATTATTTACTCAGCATACATATTGAATAAGTATGAAGAAAGAATACAACCTTGGAACATAGCTTTCCTGATGTTAATACATTCAGTATCTCCTTATTCTGTTAGAAAGACAGTGTCTTGGTATGTGTAAAGGTTATTCATGCACACAATAAAGTGTTCTGCAATACCACTTCTTTGTAATGTTATCCATAGCTTGTCATGATCCTCCTCACATAGTGTTTCATAGTCGATAAAGTACAAGTAAGCATCTTTTTGATAGTCTCTACTATCAGCCACAATCCATCTAATAAAAACAATAATATTCCTAGTCCATGTCTTTGGTGAATCAAGTTTGCATTTCTGACAACTCCCTGTCAATCTATTCTTACAGTTCATTTTGAATTACTTTCAATAAAGTTTTATTAGCATGTGATACTAATTATATTGGCTGATGATTTTCACATACTGTTAGATCACCTCTCTTTGGAATGGGTTCCAATATATAACTTTCCCAATCAGCTGGTCAGATAGCTGTCTTCCAAATTTCTTGATATAGCTGAATGAGTGACTCCACTGTTCCATCAGTTTGCAGAAAGATTTCAATATGTATTTGGTCAATTCCTGGAGCCTTGTTTTCTGCAGCTTTTATATCTTCCTTCAGCACCATCATTTATGATCATATGTTACCTCTAGAAATGGTTGAACACTGACCACTTCTCTTTTGTACAGTGACCCTGTGTATAGGGTTCATCTTCTTTTTATGCTTTCTGCATCATTCAATATTTTTTCCAGGGCAGCCTTCAATAATACAAGTAGAGGCTTGAATTTTTTCTTCAGTGCTTTCAGCCTGAGAAATGCTGAGTATATTCTTCCCTTTTATAACTCCATTTCTTTGTTCATATTTCATTATTATATTTTAGTTTGTTTTTTCTAGCTTATCTTTGACATCTTCTGTTCAAGTGTTTTAATTCCCAATTTCTTCCATTCACTTTAACATATCCATGGTGTAGAGCAAGTTTCAGTGTCTCTTTTTGCATCCATTTTGTTTTTTTTTTTTTTGGTCTTTCTTTTTAATGACCTTTTGCTTTTTTCCTGTATGATGTTCTTAATGTCATTCTATAGCTCTTGTTATCTTCAGTCATTAATGTTTAATTCATCAAATCTGTTCTTAATATGGTCTTTAGATTCAGGTAGGGTATGTTCAAGGTCATATTTTGTTTTTCATAGATCTGTCTTAATTTTCATCAGTTTAGTCTGCACTTGAACATTAGTCTCTTCCATAGTTGACCCCTGACCTTATTTTGCCTGATGATATTGAGCTACTCCACTGTCTCTTCCAACAAATGTAGGCAATATGATTCCTCTAAATTTTTGGACTACATAGTTTGGACCATGTGTATAATCACCTTTCATATTGTTTAAAAATATATTTGCAATGAATAAATTAGTGGTCTTTCAAAATTCTGTTTTATAATCTCCAGCTTTATTTCTATCAACAAGAACATATTCCCACCCACCTCCAAGACTGAAACTCAAAGGGAACACACAAGCACGCATGTAAGATTACTGGTAACCATGCTGGTCTACTGGTAAGTGGAAATGGGGGATAGACAGCAATGAAGATATGGACTGTACCCAGTTACGTTCAATAGACTATCATCAATCTGGAGATGAAAGAGAGAAGAGAAAAGGATGGTTGGTCCCAAGTATGGTGAGACCTGGAAACTCCAGAGCCTATAGACAAGGAGATAGCCACTGAGGGCTAGAGCTGAGAGTTAAGTGTCAAGCTGATTTGAATTGAGGGAGATATACAAGAATGTCCAAACTTGCAAATAATACCATTTGACCTAGCTTCGATGGCGGCTTGATAATCAGAATTCGACAAGAAGAAGAGAAAAAAATAAATAAATAAAGGAAACAAGTTGCAAAATTTGATGAAATTTGGCCTATATTTATGGATGTAGTAACTTCCCATGTGAGAAGGAAAGAGTCTTCACACACTCTCTCTATACAGGCTTGACAGGGACAGACTACTTAGACAATGGCTACCTAAAATACGAAGGCTATAAAGGCACAAAATGATTGGCTTACAAGTTTTCAAGAGGGAGTTTAGTTTCAGTGTATGTGGGAGAAGGTAGAATCCCCAATGAATAGTTTTCATCTTATCTAGACAGGTCTGCTGAAAGGTGATGGTGATAAGATTCTTATGATTCAATATTGAGTAATTGTTATCAAGACTAATTGTGATTGTCATAACTGTAAAGGTAGAAATTTTATAACTTAAAGGGGGTGTAGTTAATCTTACATTCCAGGGATAGAGGACCATCAAAGGAAAAGAGTATGAGCAGAATGTGGGAACCTATCCAGAGAAGCAGTGACACCAGAGATGAGGCAGAGATGATGACATGGAGCGATAGAGCAGCTGAGGACTCTAGACTTACAGAAAGAGAAAGGCTGTGTGTTGTTGGCCAGGAGGCAGACTTGGAGAATGTACCCTTGAGTTGTTTAAATTATTTTATATTATAGTCCTGAGTGGTTTTTTGTTGTTGTTGTTTATTTGTACATTCCCCAAAATATTCAGAAGTAGTTAATCTTTCCTTGTTTGAAGTCTGTATTAAGTGTGGAACTTCGTTTGAAACCTGTCCACTAGTGGTGACCCTGTTTTGTTATTGTTAAGTGTTGTCGTGTCAGTTTTGACCCATAGTGACCCTATATAGGATTTCCAAGGAGTGGCTGGTGAGCTTGAATGGCTGACCAGTGCAAACAACTTTGCAGTCTGGTACATTAATCCACAGCGCCACACCAGGACCTATATTGGTATTTAAAATGCCAGTGATTCTGAAAGCTATGCCACTGGTGACCCAACTGATACTTAAAATAGCTTCCAGAATCACAACAAAATGGAAGACACTATAGTAAGGCAAACTGATAGAAAAGTAGTGGGTAATTTAAATACAAACTTTAAATCAATGGAATAAGGTATCACTATGAATTTGAGAGTAGCAGTGACCAAGGAAAGCAAAGGGGCATATTAGTTAAGGCAGTTAAGATAGGCAAAATTGTTGTAGTTGTTAAGTACCGTGGAGTCAGTTCTGACTCACAGTGACCCTGCACAGGGTTTCTGAGGCTGTAAATCTTTATGAGAGCAGAATGCCTCATCTTTCTCCTGCTGAACCACTGGTAGTTTCGAACTACTGACTTTGAGATTGGCAGCCCAACTCGTACAGGCAAGAGATGACAGTAATTACAGAGGTTATAGATTAATTTTATCTAAAGATTACAATGAACGTACAATTTCAAGATAATCATAATTCTATACCTCTAGTGCCAAAGCTGGAAATCTCTATTCTATTCCCAGTAAACTAGGCAGTTGTGTCTTACATTCAACTTTACTATCATTATTTATGTGAACACATGTTCATAATTGTTGTTGTTGTTGTCAGGTGCCATTGAGTCGGAACCAACCCATAGCGACCACATGCACAGCAGAAAGAAACAATGTCCGATCCTGGGCCAACCCCACCACCGCTGCCACACTTGACACCATCAATGATTCCACCTGGCTGATCCATCTCTTTGGGGGTCTTCCTCTTTTTCTCTGACCCTCCATCTTACCCAGCATCACATCCTTCACCAGCGACTGTTCTCTCCGGACAATATGCCCAAAGTATGAGAGACGAAGCTTAGCCATCCTGGCCTCCAAGGAGCACTCTGGCTGCACTTCTTCCAAAATAGATCTATTGGTTCTTTTGGAAGTCCATGGCACTTTTAGTATTTTCCTCCAACACCACAACTCAAAGGCATCAATTCTTCTA
>NW_006408986.1:373444-378667 GCF_000296735.1 Chrysochloris asiatica
TTCTTGATGTCATCCCACAACTCTTCTGTTCTTCGGTCTTTAGTGTTTAATGCATCAAATCTGTTCTTCATATGGTCTCTAAATTCAGGTGGGATAAATTCAAGGCCATAATGCTAATGTATATATAAGAATGAAAAAAAAATGGAATTAGAGCATTAACTACTAAGTACAATTCTTACATAGATTAGATATATAGCCTATTTAAGCCTACCCCAAACCAATTTAGAAATGTTTCTGATAAAAATACTACTTTAAACATTTAGTGATTATGAACAAAAATACAGGCTGATACAATCAAGATGGTGGATTAGGTAGACGTGCAGTAAAGAGTACCAGGCCAAGCAGGTTCAGGGGATGGTGCTGGAACTCTGAAACACATATAAAGGAATATTTGGAGGAATGGAGGTCTTAGAACTAGGGGAATTTGTAGGAGAATCAAGAAATCCATTGTTTTCTAATTCAAGACATTCAGCTATTCCTGGAGCCTCCATCTTGGAAGAGAACATCTTGATTGTATCAGGATTCATATAGAAATTTAAAGTGACCACTTGTCTGTCTGTCATGCTGTGGTGGCTTGAGTTGCTGTGATTCTGAGGGATATGCCACTGGTATTTTAAATAACCAGCAGGGTCACTCATGATGGACAGGTTTGAGATGAGCGTCCAGACAAAGACAGACTAGGAAGAAAGAGTGACAGACTACTTCCAAATCATTAGTCACTGAAAACCTTATGAATAACAGAGAAACACTGTCAGATACAGGCCCGGAAAATGAGCACCTCAGGTTGGAAGGCACTCAAAATGTGACTGGGGAAGAGATGCCTCCTCAGAGTAGAGCTGACCATGATGACATGAATGGAGTTAATTAAGCTCACGCGAGAAAAGCCCACAGAACATTCATTTGCTGATGGGGCAAAAGTCGAAATGAAGAGAAACAGCTGTAACATTCACTGAAAATCAGAACATAGAATGTATGAAGTATGAATCTGGGAAAAATGAAAGTTGTAAAAAATGAAATGGAATGCATAAACATTGATATCTTAGGCATTAGTGAGCTGAAATGGACTGGTATTGGCCATTTTGCATCAGACAACCATATGGTTTACTATGCAGGGAATGAAAAATTGAATAATTGTGTTGCATTCATCCTCAAAAACAATATATCCAAAGGTCAAGCTGTAAGTGATAGGATAATATCCATGTGCCTACAGGGGAGCCCAGTTAATACCACCATTATTCAAATTTATGCACCAACCACTAAAAGCAGTAAGGATGAAATAGAAGAATTTTACCAACTTCTTCAATCTGAAATCGATCAAACATACAATCAAGATGTATTGCTCATTACTCATGATTGGAATGCAAAGGTTGAGAGCAAAGAAGAAGGACCAGTAGTTGGAACATATGGCCTTGGTGATAGAAATGATGCTGGAGAACACATGATAGAATTCTGCAAAACCAATGTTTTGTTCATTTCAAATACCTTCTTTAGAGAGCATAACAGACAACTATACACATGGACCTCACCAGATGGAACACATAGAAATCAAATTGACTACATTTGTGGAAAGAGAAGAAAAGCTCAATATTGTCAGTGAAAACAAGGCCAGTGGCAGACTGTGGAACAGTCCATCAATTACTCGTAAGCAAATTCAAACTGAAACTGAAGAAAATAAAGCAAGTCCCCAAGAGCCAAAATATGACCTTGAATTTATGCCTCCCTGAATTTAGAGATCATCTGAAGAACAGATTTGATACATTAAGCAGTAAAGGCTGAAAACTAGACGAATTGTGGGATGACATCATGAAAATCATATAGGAAGAGAACAAAAAGTCATTAAGAACAAGAAAGAAGGAAAAGGTCAAAATGGATGTCAGAAGAGACTTTGAAACTTGCTTTCCAGGGTAGAGATGCTAAGGCAAATGGAAGAAATGAAGAGATCCAAAAGCTGAACAGAAAAATTTCAAAAAGCAGCCCGAGAAGATAAAGCCAAATATTATTGAAAATATGCAAAGATTTGGAATCAGAAAACAAAAATTAAGAACACGGTCAGCATTTCTCAAGCTGTGGGAACTGAAGAAAAAATTCAAGCCTCAACTTTCGTTATTGAAAGATTCTCTGGACAAATTATTGAATGATGCAGAATGCACCAAGAAAAGATGGAAGGAATACACAGTTATTGTATCAAAAGGAAATTATTCATGTTCAACCATTTCAAGAGGTAGCATATGATCAAGAGCCAATGATACTCAGGGTGGAAGTCCAAAGTGCATTGAAGGAATTGGAAAGAACAACGCACCAGGAATTGATGGAATACAAATTGAAATTTTTCAAGACAATGAGGAGGCACAAAAAGGACTCACTTATCTCTGCCAAGAAATTTGGAAGACAACTATCTGGCTGACTGATTGGAAGAGATCCATATTTGTGCCTATTCCAAAGACAGGTGACCCAACAGAATGCAGGAATCATCCGACAATCTCTTTGATATCTCAAGCGAGTAAAGTTTTGCTAAAGGTAATACAGAAATGGATACAATCATACATTGACAGAGAACTTCCAGAGGGTCAAGCTGGATTCAGAAGAGGCCATGGAACGAGAGATATCATTGCTGATGTCCAATGGATCTTGGCTGAACGCAGAGAATATCAGAGAGATGTTTACTTATGCTTTTTTGACTAGGCAAAGGCTTTCAATTTTGTGGATCATGACAAGCTATGGACAATATTGAGAAGTGTGAGTATTCCAGAACACTTAATTATACTCATGAGGAATCTGTATCTGGACCAAGAAGCAGTTGTTCGAATAGAGCATGGGAAAATTTAATGTTTTAAAATCAAGAAAGTTGTACGACAAGGTTGTGTTCTTTCATCATACTTATTCAACCTGCATGCTGAGCAAATAATCTGAGAAGCTGGGTTCTATGAAGAAACACGTGGCATCAAGATTGGAAGAAGACTCATTAACAACCTGCGATATGCAGATGATACAACCTTGTTTGCTGAAAATGAAGAGGACTTAAAATATTTACTTATGAAGATCAAAGAGCACAGCCTTCGGTATGGATTGCATCTCAATGTCAAGAAAACAAAAATCCTCACCACTAGACCAATAGACAACATTCTTATCGACGAAGAAAAGTTTGAAGTTGTCAAGGACTTCATTCTTCTTGGATCAACTATCAAAACTCACAGAAACAGCAGTTAAGAGATCAGATGACATGTTGCATTAGGCAAATCTGCTGCACAGGAACTTTTTAAAGTGTTGAAGAGCAAAGATGTCAGCTTAAAGATTAAGGTGTGCCTGACCCAAGCCATGGTATTTTTAATAACCTCATATGGATATGAAAGCTGGACAGTGAATAAGGAAGATCGTAGAAGAATTGATTCCTTTGGATTATGGTGTTGGAGGAGAATACTAAAAGTGTCATGGGCTGTCAAAAGGACCAATAGATCTGTTTTGGATGCTTTGCAGCCAGAATTCTCCCTGGAGGCCAAGATGGCCTAACTTCGTCTCTCATACTTTGGACATATTGTCAGGAGGGAATAATCGCTGGAGAAGGATATCATGCTTGGTAAGATGGAGGGTCAGGGAAAAAGAAAAAGACCCCCAACAAGATGGATTGGCCAGGTGGCAGCATTGACGGACTCAAGTGTGGTAGCGGTAATGAGGTTGGCGCAGGATCGAACATTGTTTCTTTCTGTTGTGCATGGGGTCGGTATGAGTTGGTTCCAACTGAATGGCACCTAACAACAACAACAACAACAAAAACAACAACAACAATAATACATGGCTGTTGTCAAGTGTTGTTAAGTCAGTCCTTTTTATATTTTGATTCAAAGCAACCTGTATTCGGTTTCTGAGGAGCTACTGGTCGGTTTAAATTGCTGATCATGTGGTTACATGTCCAGTGCCTATTCTACATGACCACACCAGAACCCCAAAATGCATGGCATATTTATATTATTTTGATAAACTGATATACTGAAATTTAAATCCAAATAGGCTGATCCTCTTTATATAACCTACTTTCAGCAACTATGACAGCATACTTTGGGGATTTTTGAAACACACCTTTGTGTATTTCTAACATACAAATGCAACCTTCAATTTTGTGTTAATTGTACTAATAATTCATAATTAAAGCTATCCTTATTTAGCAAGAAATATTTTTTGGTCAAGTAGCTCATTTATAATGCCATATATTAAATGATTTCTTGTATTAGTATTGGAATGAGATTTATGGTCATTACTTCACTTAATTCTGTAATAACCCTAAAATACAACAACAATATTTATAATCTTTTCATAGGAATTTTTTTACAATGTTTTGCACCAGACAGGAGTCCCTGGATGATACAAAGTCTTAACATTCTTATTATGGATTAAACTATGTTCCCACAAAATATGTGTTATAAATCTTAATCTCTATGTCTGGGTTTAAATTCCATTCAAGAATTGATTTCTTCTGTTTTGTGTTTATGTTAATGAGACAGGATTAATGTGCTGCTCTGCATGAAAATCTTTTGAAAAAATAAAATAAAATAAATGCAAGTAGGTAAGCAGAGACAGAGGGAGAGAGAAGCTAAGCCATGTGAAAACCATCTAGAAGGTAAAAGAGATAAGAACCTAACTTCAGAGCTGACAGTGAAAAAAGCTTGTTCCTACAGTTGGTACCCTGAATTCAGACTTTTAAATTCCTAAGCCACCGCTTATCTGACAGTTTTTTGGACTTGGTGGCATGTGTGTTGCTTTGATTGTGAAAGTTATGCCACCAGTATTTTAAATGCCAGCAGTTCCACCCATGATGGGCAGGTTTCCACAAAACTAGCAAAATAAGAGAGATTAAGAAGAAGGAGAGGCGGACTTCTGAAATGTTTAATCATGGAATACCTTATTAATAACAGCAGAATATTGTCAGATGCTGTGCCAGAAGATAAATCCCCCATGCTGGAAGACTTGCAAAATATGACTGAGAAAGAGTTGCTCCAGTCAAATGAGACCTTCATTTGCTGAAGTGGCACAATTCAAAATGAGATGAAGCAGCTGCAAATATCCATTAATAATCAGAACATAGAATTATGAAGTATGAATCTAGAAAAAACTGGAAGTTGTCAAAAAGGAAATGGAACACATGAGATTCTTTCCTAGGCATTAATGATCCAAAATGGAGAGGTGTTGGCCATTTTGAATCAATCATATTGTTTACTATGGCAGGAAAGA
>NW_006408986.1:379162-380588 GCF_000296735.1 Chrysochloris asiatica
GATAGATAGATAGATAGATGTAAAGAAAATTTTATTATCAAGGAATTGGTTTGCAATTGTAGAGTCCCAAGTCCCCAGCAGAAGAGAAATCCCTCCTGCATGTTCATAATATTTGGAGCAGGCCACACCCCCAAGGAATCATCCTTTCAGTTGATTGGCTTCTTATTGCCAATCATTATAGGGCTCACTATGCCAGTATTAGGTTTCCTCACCCTGGAAATAAGCACATTCCAACTGCTAAACTTCTGGAAATCCTGGTCTAGTGGAGTTGACACAGAACCCTAACCATTATATTCCCCCACTCCACAGCAGAGGTGCAGGGAACACTCTCCTCATGGATAATATTGGCCAGAGGTGGGCCTTGAGCAAGCCCATTTCACTGGTAGACAAGGCTCCTGTGTGATGAAGCCAGCTGATTGTTCTTTCTCATTTCCTACAATTCACTCAGTGTCTTCAGGACAAGTGAATTCCGATATTCAAGAGGAAGAAAGTTCGATCCTAGAAACCTTGTTTCAACCTTCTGATCTAAGCTTCATTCTCCATATGACTCTTAGCAGGTCTGCCCCCTTCTCTAGGTGGTAATGCATAAATGGGTACATTGTTCCCCATCCTTAGATACACTCACTCAATGAGAAACCTGGAAGGGAAGGAGACAGGATGGAATTCCAAACCTGACTTACACGACATTTTATGATGTACAAGATGCAATCTATTGCGGATCAGAGGACTTGTTAGCACCACTTCAGAAGGTAGTTGATAAAATAACCCTGTTCTTGTTCCTAGCCCTGAATTCAAAATCATCTAATTCCAGGCTATACTCTTTGAAAGCCTGAGGGTAATGACTGAGGAGTTCATGTATGTCTGAATGACCTGTAACATTATCTTCACATAACAAAGCATGGGGATTGGCGAGGTATACCTGGTCCAGTTGTGGTGGTCTCAGGCACCTATTTATGAAGTTATGTGTCTGGCTGGTCCAGTCATGGATTAGTGGATGGATGGATGGGTGGGTGAGTGGTTGGATCAGTAGATGAAGGAAGAATGGTTGAATGAATGAGAAAATGAAGAGTATTTTATTAGAGTTATTTACAGAAATAGAACAAATTAGCTAAACAGACAGACTGACTGATTTTAGGAAACTAGCTCATGTAATACTTAGGGAGTAAGTCCAAGGTGCATTGAAGGAATTGGCAAAAAACAAGGCACCATGAATAGATGGAATAAAAATTGAAATCATTCAAGAAAGTGAGGTGGCACAGGAGACACTCACTCATCTCTACCAAGAAATTTGGAAGACAACTATCTGGCCGATCGATTGGAAGAGATCAATATTTGTGCCCATTCTAAAGAGAGGTGACCCAGTGGAATGCGGAAATCATCGGACAATCTCTTTGATATCTCAAGCGAGTAAAGTTTTGCTAAAGGT
>NW_006408986.1:392108-399719 GCF_000296735.1 Chrysochloris asiatica
CCCTCGGAAACCCTATACAGGGTCGCTATGGGTCGGAAACGACTCGATGGCACATAACAACAACAACAACATAGCAAATGTAAGAACAGTCATTATATGAGATATATCAGAAATTATTTATTTTCAAATATTTTTATCTAATAAGTAATTCATTTAATTCACAAGAAAGGAAATTAATGTTATAAGGATCCATCTTTTAAATAGTTACTTAACATATTTGTTGTTGTTAAGTACTACTGAGTCAGTTTCAACTCATAGCAAGTTGAAACACTCATAGTATTTCTGAAGAGTCACTGGTGAGTTTGAACTGCCCTCCTCGCTGTTTAAAATGACTTTGTAGTCCAGTGCATTATATTTTTTTACATAGGAGAGATATTAATAAAAACTTTGGCCTGATAATAAGATTTGTGTAAATATTTTTAAAAGTTCAAAACTTTAAGACAACTCAAATGAAGATATTAAGTATTTTATGTCACTAAAACAGAAGTTTTTATAACATAATTTTTACATGTAACATATATGCTAGGTAATTTTTGTATTATTAGTTACTCTGATATCATGTTCACATAGACTAGTTTTATTTTTTCATACTTTAATACATTTTCAAACAAATAAACAAAATTTAGAAAATATAATGTAATGATAAGGCTGTTAAATTAGAATGTGTAGGATATAGTAAAAAATTTTTTAGTAAATAATTTAGAAATGTATGTACTCACACATATTAGGAAAGTCTGTGATTGTTAATTAAAAACAAATGTTGAGATCAAAGAGGAAGGATCAGTAGTTGGAAAATTATACTTGGTGATAGTAATGATCCTGGAGAAAGAATGATAGATTTCTGTAAGACAAATGATTTGTTTCTTTCAAATACCTTCTACAGACAGCACAAGAGATGACTATACACATGGACCTAGCCAGATGGAACACATAGAAACCAAATTGACTACACCTGTGAAAAGAGACGATGGAAAAGCTCCATATCATCAATGAAAACAAGACTGTGGAACAGACCATCAATTACTCATTTGCAAATTCAAACTGAAACTGAAGAAAATGAAAACAAGTCCACGAGAGCCAAAATATGACCTTGAATTTATCCCACTTGAATTTAGAGACCATCTGAAGAACAGATGAGTTGTGGGATGACATCAAGAACATCACGCATGGAGAGAGCAAAAAGTCATTAAGAAGACAAGAAAGAAGGAAAAGGTCAAAATGGATGTCTGAGGAGACTCTGAAACTTGCTTTCTAGCATAGAGAAGCTAAAGCAAATGGAAGAATTGAAGAGGCCCAAGAGCCAAACAGAAAATTTCAAAGATCAGCTCGAGAAGACAAAACCAGGTACTATAATAAAATATGCAAAGATTTCGAACTAGAAAACCAAAAGGGAAGAACACAGTCAGCATTTCTCAAGCTGGGGGAACTGAAGAAAAAAAATCAAGCCTCAACTTTAATTATTGAAAGATTCTCTGGTATATCAAGCGAGTAAAGTTTTGCTAAAGGTAATACAGAAACGGCTACAATCATACGTTGACAGAGAACTTCCAGAGGTTCAAGCTGGATTCAGAAGAGGCCGGGGAATGAGAGATATCATTGCTGATATCTGTTGGATCTTGGCTGAAAGCAGAGAATATCAGAGAGACCCTGTATAGCACCTTTGAGAAATTGCACCAAATAATTTTTTTTTCCATCACACTTACCTGTTCTTTGGTATTAGCAAGGAGTGTCTGAAGACAATTTCAAAACTTTATTCTCTCTACTCTACATCCTTGATCTTTCCCCTTTAGAAGGTTTTTTGTTTGTTTGTTTGTTTCCAAAACCTAAAGAATTAAAAAACAAAACACGATTTGACAGATTCAAGGATGATAAAGGCACCATTTTAAAGTGGTTGAAATAGAAGAGCAGAACATTCTTTGAGGAAGGGTTAAAGAGATGGAGGCACCAAGTACAGAAGAGTATAAAAATAGATAAAGTAAACATTAGCTTCACATTTTTCTATTTTTGTTTAATAAATATATCCATGATTTGTAGCAAAGTTGTTTTTTTTTTTAAATTTATCTTTGTCTTGAACAAGCAGATTTTAAAAATAGAAAAATAAAGGCTAATCGCCTACATGAACATATCCGAAGTTTATAAACACATATTAACAGAGAAAATATATTTATCTATCTGTTTCTATCTATATGAGAAAATATATCACAACATAGTTGGCTTAGCTGCTAACTGAAAGTTTGGTGGTTCAAATCTAACCAGAGGCACCTTGGAAACCTTGGAAGAAAGGCAAAACAATCTGATTACCAAAGGTCACAGCTTTGTTACCTATGATGAACACTTCTAATTTAATGCACTTGAATCAGACTCTAAGACAACTGGCTTTTGGTTTGGTCTTGGTGTAATCTTATTTTTGAGGGAACTAAGGGCAGATATTCCATAAATATTTCCTTGTCTTGTAGTTACACATTCATATATGACAATTTATCTTGTTATTCTAGGTAGAAAACATGAGAAAAAGACTGATTCTTGGACGGACCAAGGGATTGGAGTTGTTAAATACCCTGGAGTCAGTTCTGGCTTACAGTTATCCTGTATAGGGTTTCCAAGGAGCAGTTAATTAGCAGTCCAGTGCTTATCCTAAAGTGACACACACTTGGAGATTTTGGACTGCTCCCAAACCAAATGAATCCATGTTGAAAGAAGTACAGCAAAAATGCTCCAGGATGGCGAGACTTCATCTCTCATACTTTAGACATATTATCAGGAGGTACCAATCCCTCATAGTTGGTAAAGTTGAGGGTCATTGAAAAAGAGAAAGACTCCCAGTGAGATGGATTGGCACAGTGGCAATAACAATGCACTCAAACATAACAATGTTTGTGAGAAAGGTGCAACAACAGGCAGTGTTTTGTTCTGTTGTTAATGGTACCTAACAAAAACAATTGTTTCACAAGTAATATCTCTAAATTTAGATTTTCTTAAGTATTTTTCTAGGATTTCAGATTTGAAAATTATTATTTATCTGTAGTAGGCCAAATGTTATTGTTCGGTTGGTTCTGACCCATAACAGCCCTTTATAGGGTTTCTGAGGAGCAGCTTGTGAGCTTGAACTGTCTACCTTGTGGTTCAAACCAACCTTGAAGTCCAGTGCATTGACTCACAGCACCACAGCACAATAGTAGTAAAGAAAAGGACACATCCATAAAGATATGTCCCTGAATCCTGAACACTGTGAATGATACTTCATTTAGAAAAGGGGCTCTTACTAATGTGATGAAATTTAGATTACCAGAATAGATTGTTTGGTATTATATTGGTTGACTCTGAATCCAATCATAAGTGTCCTTATGATGTAAGAGGAAAATGCCAACTCAGAAGGGATGTGTGAAGACAAGGCAGAGATTGGAGTGATGGAACCACAAGCCCAGTATTATTAACATCTATCAGAAGCCAGAAAAGACAATGAATAGAATATCTGCTAGGTCCCTTAGAAGGAGCATGGTTCTGGTCACACTTTGATTTTGAACTTCTGATCTCCAGAAACATAAGATTAAAAAAAAAAAAAAAAAAATGTTTGTTTTAAGATACCCAGTTTGTGATAATTTTTAAGACAGACACATGTAGTGAATACTTTATATTTAGTTTTGTTTTTAACAATGGAATAATTATTTTATACATTAAATTTAAGTAAATATAAAATTATTTAGAATTAAATTGATTAAAGTACTATTTTAATGACCCTTTTACTATTAATATGATATAGTAGCTGTTTGGTGACCTACAGACAGTTCTGCCTCACAGTGACCCTGTGAACAAAAGAATAGAACACTGCCCAGTCCTACACCATCAGAATCATTGCTATATTTAAGCTCATTGCTACAGTTAATATGTTAATCTAGACTTCTAGAGTCTTCCACTTTCTGCTGACTTCTACTATACCAAGTATGATATCCTTTTCCTGGTAATTACTCTCCTGGTAATATGTCTAAAGTGCATGAGATAAAGTCGTTCTTGTTTCCAAGGAGCATTCTAACAGTACTTCTTCCAAAATAGTGTTGTTCTTTTTCTGGCAGTCCATGATATATTCAATTTTCTTCATAATACTGTTTATTGGCCTAGTTGTGAGGATTTTTCTTTTCTTTACACTGGGGTATTATTTTTATTGAAAACTGTACACATTGATCCTTATTAGTAAGTGCTTCAAGTCTTCACTTTTAGAAAGCAAGATGTGTCATCTGCATATTGTAGGTTGTTAATGAAACTTCCACCAATCCTGATGTAGTGAGTCTTTTTTATATAGTCCAGTTTCTTGAATTGCTCACTCTGCGTACATATTGAATAAGTATGCTGAAGGATACAACACTGACAAACACCTTTCTTGCATTTAAAACCATTCAGTATCCCCTTGTTCCTTTGGAATGACTGCCTCTTGGTCGATGTCAGATTCTATATGAGCACAAAGTGTTCTGAAATTCCCATTCTTTGTACTATTATCCATATTTAACCATCATCAATGATCCACATAGTCAAATGCTTTTGCATATTCAACAAAACATAAGTAAACTTCTTTCAGCAGCTGTTTTCAGTCAAAAGCCTTCTAACATCAGTGATTTCCCTCTTTCCATGTCCTCTTTTTCATAATGTAGTTATGTCTTATTAATTTCTTCAGAGAAAAGGTAAAAGTTCTATCCCTCTTTTCCTATTTAGTTTTGTTTATTTCTAAAAGTTAAAATACCTGACAGTTTCTTGGAGAATGTTGATGGTAAAAACTTGAACTTATCAGATCAGAAACAAGAAAAGTAAGGTGTCAAATATTGGAGAAAGATGACATCTAGTACAACTCTAGTCCTCAATAAAAGTTGTAAATACATAGTTTGTGTACTTTTTCTATGTGACAATGGATTTTATATCTCTGCCTAGAGTATTAAATCAGTCCATCATTCATTTGTTCACTAAACCATTGCTTATATGCCAAAAGAAGAAAAAATAATCATGAGAAGTGGCCTAAACAGATGGCAGCTATAATAGCTCTTTTACTTGGAATAAATTATATGTAGGAAAAGAGCACTTATTTTGTATTTCTGCAATTTGGACTGACAGCTTGGCATATCTGCAAAGCACTTTTTGGTGAGGTCATTCAATGTGATAAAACAGAAAATAATCATGTCTAGGAAAGGTGAGACAATGTTTTTATTCCTAAGTTTCACAAATGCAATTTTAAAGTATTGTGGAATAACATTTTAATAGAAAATATATGAATATAAAGGGAGAATAATGCTTATTTAAATCAGATAAATAAGAAAATATTGTGGGGGGTTATGGATCATTGTACACTCAAAAAAACAACATAATGTACACTTTATCTGTTATACAAAATAGTGACTGTAAGTGTTTTAAAATTTCTTTAGGCTTCTTTCTTCATCAAGATAGAATTTCTTTCAAATTTCCCTAAAACCTATCAGAGCAAGGAAAATAGGCCAATGATGGTTTAAAGTACTCTATACTATTGACTTTAATAGTCAAGTTTTTATTTAATAAAACATTAAATCAAACTATTAATTGTGAGTTGGAGATGAACCTGTTTGAACATATAAGGGTCTTCACAAAATGAATGTGTAGATAACCATGTGTCTCCTCTTTTTGACCTTCATTCAAATGTGCCATTTGACATTGTAATTCCTTTTTTAGCAATTGACCTATGAATAGTCAATCTGAGCAGTCATGCAGACAAAAAGTCCTCTTAAGTTGGAATATTTAGTTTCCTTGTAAGCCTTTCAATACTACTTCATGACGGTGATAGCGGTAATAATTGCTTTATTCTGCAGGAATGATATTCATTTAGAAATATTTTACTTGTCAGAAAAATACCTGTATTCCAGATAATAGAGAAGAAATAAGTCATCCTTGGTTTGTTTGCATGTGCAGTTATGAGAAAATCTTAAGAAGACTGTCGACAATAATTACCATAATTCTGTGTTATTAACAGAATTGAGAGAAAATAAAATGAGTTTTTACTGTGTTTGACACAAATGCACACTAAACACCATTAGTTATTGGGTATTTTTTAAAGTGTTTTAGCAATGCCTGAAGCTACATTCTAAACATGTTAAAAGGTAAGAATTTTTAAATAAAGCATACTAAAGGTGTGAAATGATAATAGTCTTCTCTTATTTAATTATAAAGTTAGTTTTATGAATAATTTGCTATATTATGCACTTTTCACATGATATGATTGACCTAAAAATGTTGGTAAGCTATCTCTGAGAGGGTTCATTAAATCTTTCAGTATCTTAAACCACGATTAAAGTGCTATCAGTCACCACAATAATGTGAACAATAATTAGCCAAAAAAGAGAACACTGCATATATATTTGATCATCAATTAAATGAAAGTCACAGGCACTCTTAAATTGATTTTTATTGTACAAATTATACACAGTGCTTTAAAACTCAATGATATTTAGCAAATTTATATTCAGATGTCTAGAATAGAAGCCAAGTTCAATGAACTCTTACACATCAGAGGACACACACTCTTTGGACACAGAGTAACAGGTCCACCTGTGATCATGAAATTTTGATAAACTAAAGTTTAGATATCATAAGAGAATATGATGAGACAGAGCCCTGATGTCTGAAAAAAAATGATGGAATGTGTCTTTGAATGAATATTTCTTTCTTTGGGAAAGATTTAAATACTCCTGGTGTATTGAACTCAGTGATACTCATTCTTCAGAAGTAATATTGTGAATTACCTTCCTGTCCCAGAGCAAATTTTTGTGTTTTACAAATACCTTCATTGACTTTATGACATTTACTGTCACAGTCTAAAAATTAAGTTAGAAATATTAATGTTTTTAAGAATCATTGAGTGGTTCCTACTTATAGTGACCCTGTATAAGCTTTCCAAGATTGAACTAACAACTTTGATTAGCAGTCCAGGGCTTATCTTCAAACACCACAACAAATTAAGCTAAAATTTTCAAATAAAAATTACTTTTAAAATCCTCTCTTGATATGCATTAGAAAAGTATTCTTTAATCTTTAAAAGACTTGAACATTTAATACATAGTTTAATGTATTTGATGTTTAGGAAAGTAACATTATACTATATTAACAATTTAAAACATTTTTCAATACTCATTTGGTGTATAATTTGACCATGATTTGTAGTCTATTTTCAAGGAGCATTGAAGTAATTGGCAAAGAGCAAGGCACCAGGAATTAATGAAATAGAAATTGAAATATTTCAAGAAAGTGAGGAGGCACAGAAGTAACTCACTCATCAATGCCAAGAAATTTGGAAGATGACTATCTGGCCAACTGATTGGAAGAGACCCATATTTGTGCCCATTCCAAAGAGATGTGACCCAATGGAATGTGGAAATCATCAGACAATCTCTTTGATATCCCATGAGAGTAAAGTTTTACTAAAGGTAATACAGAAATGGTTGGAAGCATACATTAACAGAGAAATTCGTGAGGTTCAAGCCAGATTCAGAGGAGGCTGTGGAAGGAGGGATATCATTGCTGATGTCTGATGGATCTTGGCTGAAAGCAGAGAATATCAGAAAGATGTTTACCTGTGCTTTATTGACTATGCAAAGGCTTTTG
>NW_006408986.1:399819-406759 GCF_000296735.1 Chrysochloris asiatica
CTGGAGAAGGATGTCATGCTTGGAAAGGTGGAGGGTCAGAGAAAAAGAGGAAGACCCCCAAAGAGATGGATTGGCCAGATGGCAGCATCGATGGACTCAAGCATGGCAACAATAGTGAGGTTGGCCCAGGATCGGACATTGTTTCATTCTGCTGTGCATAAGGTCGTTATGAGTTGGTGTCGACTCGATGGCATCTAACAACAACAACAACCAGTTCATGTGATTGTCCAGATTGTCTCTATAGATCCAGAAGCAGGCTAGAAATTTCATCAGTTTTGTTTCTCAAAATGGGTAGTTCAGGCCTTGGAGCCCAGCAGGTCTGAAGTGATCTTCACTAATTCAGACATTATCTTCTATCTACTACTCCTTAGTAAAACTTTCAGACAAGGAATTCAGTTTCTGTCTACCTTAGAAAATGTTGCTTGTCTCACGGTCGTACATTCTGACTGTTCTGACTTTGGGGGGGGCTTCTTTTAGATAAGTAATCCCTGTTTGACATCTGTATCTGGTCTTTCTGACAACCCATACTTAGTACTGCCTTTTACTGGTTGTTTCTAACACCTCCTATGTGCCTCCTCAGATCCTCTCTGCTTGTCTTTGGGACCTAGGCCACTTGTTCTATCTCAGCCACCCCTGCAGGTAGAAATTCTGCATGGAGCAGCCACTTTCACAAGCACAAATCTGACAATGTCTTTTCCCACACCTACAGGCATTTGCTTTCTGCAACTCTCTGGGTGCACACAAATGCAAGTGTGGTTACTGTTCCTCAGGGGTAACCTCTGACTGTGGGAGACAGGAGCTTGCGGATAAATCCAATTTCTTCCTTTCCTGGAAGGGTGGTCTTCAGACAGTGTCCCATAATCTCTCAGAAAACAGTCCTTGGGGACCAAGCATTCAGTTCCTGATGACCGTTTCAGACTTCATTTCTCTTTTCTCTCACTCCTGATTCTCTGGATGCACTCCCTAAGAAAGTTGCAGCATGTAAACTTCTGCCTTCTGGGGAGTCAGGCAAGACGTGACTACTATTTCACTGATTATTATCTTGTAGTTAAGTGCCATTGAGTCAGTTCCAACTCATAGCAATCCTGTACAGGGTCTCCGAGGAGCAAGGCTGGAAGATCCTAACTACTGGCTTTGAGGTTCAAAATGATCTTAGAGTACAGTGTTTACCCTAGGGTGCCATAATCTACTTTTGGTTAAATACCAATTTTCTGAAACTCAATACAGAGGCCAAGTCTGGTTATCATCTGCCTCCCACACTAGACTAAGTCATAGGATAAGCACTGGTCTGGTCAGTGGTTCAAACCCACCAACCTCTCCTCAGAAGTCCTGTACAGTGTCTCTCTGAGTTGGAACCAACTCTACAGCACCTAACAGCAACAACACTGAACATAAAACTTGCATTCTTCATCCTACCCCAACATTTTCATACTGTTCTACAAAAGTCATCCTGTTGGGGAAAGAGCGTTTGCTGGAGACTTGACTCTTCTGCTGTGTATGGTTTTTAAAATCAGAGCCACTTTTTCAGAGGCATTTATTTTGTAGCTTGTTATATAAAATTTTTTTCAATAATATATTTCCATTTATTATTCTATTCTTATTATTGTATTGTTACAGGTATTATATCTGCAAGCATACATATTAATAAACCCTAAACAAACAAAAACTGAAAAGAAAAGCCCAAGCAAACCCTAAACAGAACAAACACAAAGAAGAACACTCTTGGGTATATTATAGTCAAACTTCCTGCTCCTTGCTTTTAGATGACCTTTAATTTTCAGCTGCTCTGCCAAATTTCGATTGTTCCTCTGATATCTTAAAACAATTAAAATCTCTGAACTACATACAGTTAAGGAATACATTGTTTTATTCCTGGGAGCTGGGCCTGAAGGCTCAGGACAATAGTCTCAGGGGATACCATGATTAATTAATATCATAGCCCACAAATACAATTCTACATCCTACTTTGTATTGTCTGGGATTATAAAAGCTCATGAGCAGCCATCTAAGGAAAGAAGAATGATGAGATCGGAAGATGCTTGGAATCAATTAGAATAATGGACTAATGGAACATATGAACATCAGTCTCAGACCAGAAGAACTAGATGGTACCCGGCTACCACTGCTAATTGCTCTGAAAAAGGTTCTATTAGTAGGTCCTGAATAGAGTGGGATAAAATGTGGAACAAAATTCAAAATTATTAAAAAAAAAAAAAAAAAGACTGGGGTTACTGGTCAGAAAGAAACTGAGGAACCTGAGACTATGGCCCTCAACTACCCCTCATTTCTAGTAAGGAACTCACCTTCATGGCACAATTTTCAGCCAAGCAGTAAATAGGTATAGAGGGGGAACAATAATACTAGTTAAGATATGCTCTCCACAGAATGGTCAATCATTAAAACTCAAAAGGACAAAAATACCCTAAGGACAGCAAGGGATAATAAGGTGGGTAGAATAAAAATGGGAACCACTGGGTAGAAAAAATGAGAAGAAGCAGGATAGTTTTTGTTGCATGGAGGGGATTTCAGTGATTGAGGTGAAATAAAGTGCGTGAGTTTTTTTATGTTAAACTGATGATCTTGTCTATAAACCTCCACTCACTCACAGTAAACAGTTTTAAAAATAAAAATAAAGCAGCAAACTGACAGATCTCATCTGGTTTAGCATTATGTTTCCAATTCAGATTCCTCTCCTGCATTTTTGCCATGGCCCTTGAATCTCTTGCTCTCTTTTTTAAGTCTTCATTGTGAATTGAGTGATAGCCCACATGGGAGAACATCAGCCTTACACTCATACCATCATACTTTGTCTCATTACAATGACTACAGTCCTCTCCATGCCCCCTCCATGCATCATCATTCAACAGCATGTGCTTCCAGTCCCTCTGTGTTTTTTTTTGTTTTTGTTTTTGTTTTTAGATATACACCTAAGCACTCAGGAATACATAACCATTCAAACAACCAAAGGGCATACCCTGCAAGGCTGGCCCCTGGCTGCCAGTGCACAACCCTTCTCCTTCCCCAAGTCTAGAGTCCCAGTTGCTCCATCTATCCACCCCATTGTCTCTGCCTCTGTCTCTGTCATCTCTGCTTCTCTGGATAGGGTCCCACACTCCACTCTTATCCTTGGATGGTCCCAGAGTCCTCCACTCCTGGACTTCAAGATCAACCACTCCCCTCCTTTTGTTATAAAATATCTACCTTTACATTTGCCACATTTACAATCAGTTCTGATAGCAATTATTCACTATTGAAACACAAGAGTCTTATCCCCATCACCTTTCACCAGTCCTGTCTAGACAGGTTGAAAACAACTCAGTGGAGATTCTACCTTCCCCCACTCCTTCTGAAATTAGGCTCCCTCTTGAAAACTCTTAATCCAGTCACTTAATGCCTCTGTAGACCCCTCATTTTGGGTAGCCAATGTCTAAGTTGTCCATCCCTGACAACCTTATGCACAGAGGGGATGGAAATGATCCTCGCTGTAAAGATTTCTTCTCTCTTTTAAGCTACTACATCGCTAAGTATAGGTTAAGTTCATCAAATTGTACTGGATTACACTTTTTTTTCCCCTCTTCTATCTTACTCTAGTCAAGTTCTGATCATCCAGCTATGGGTACTAGCATGATAGAATTTTGTAAGACGAATGACTTCTTCATTACAAATACTTCTTTTCAAAAGCATAAACATTTTTTATACAGGTGAATGACACCATATGGAATAAACAGTAATCAAACTGACTACATATGTGTGAAGAAATGATGGAGAAGCTCAATATCATCAGAAAAAACAAAGCTAGGGCAAACTTTGGATCAGATTCAATTACTCATGTGCAAGTTGAGACTGAAGCTGTAAAATTAAAACAAGTCCATGAAACCAAAATATAATTAGAATATATTTCACCTGAATTTGGAGACCATCTCAAGAGCAGATTTAATAAATTAGACACTAATGCCCAAAGACTACAGGAGTTGTATACAGGATGGCATCAAGGACATTGTACATAAAGAAAGCAAACTATCATAAAAAAGACAGGAAGGAAAAACAACAAAAATGGTCAGAAGAGACTCTGAAACTTTTTCTTGACTATAGAGAAGTTATATGAGTAGAGGAAATCAGGAAGTAAAGGAGCTGAACAGAAAATTTCAAAGGGCAGCTCAAAAAGAAAAAGTCAAATATAACAATGAAATGTGCAAAAACATGGAGTTAGAAAACCATAAGGGGAGAACAACAACAGAATTTCTTAAGCTGACAGAACTAAAGAATGAATCCAAGCCTCAGTTTGCAGTATTGAAGAATTCTATGAACAAAATATTGTATAATATAGAAAGCATCAAAAGAAGATTGAAAGAATACAAAAAGTTTTTGTATCAAAAAGAACTGGCCTCTATTCAACCATTTCAGGAATTAACATATAATCAAGATCCGATGATATTGAGGGAAGATGTCTACTGGCACTAAAGGTATTCATGATGAACAAGGTACTAGAGGCTTATGGAATACAGTTTGAAATATTTCAAGAAACATGCACTACTGGGGCTGCTCACCTATGACAAGAAACTTGGAATACAGCTAACTGGACAACTAACTGGAAGACCTTCTTATTCATACCCAGTCCATAGAAAGGTAAACAAAAGGAACGCAGAAAACAGTGAACAATATTATTTATACTACATACAAGTAAAACTTTGCTGAAAAACATTAAAAAATAAGTGCAGTAAGATACTGACAGTAATCTGGGTAAAATGCAAGCCAGAGTCAGAAAATGCTGTGGTACAAAATATATCATTGCTGATGTCAGATAAATCTTGTCTGAAAACAGAATGCAAGAAAGATGTTTATTTGTGCTTTATTGACAGTGCAAAAACATTCGTCAATGTGAACCATAACAAGCTATGAATAACATTTCAAAAAGTGAGTATTTTAGAACACTTAATTGGGCTCATAAGGAACCTGTACATAGACAAAGAGGTAGTGTTTGGACAGAACAATAAGATCCTGAATAGCATAATAACAGAAAAGATGTGTGATGAGGTTGTATCTTTTCACTATATTATTCAATATACATGTTGAGCAAATAATCTGAGAATCTGGATTATATAAAGGCATCGGGATTGGAGGAAGACTCATTAACAATCTGATGTGAAGATGCTACAAACTTGCTTGCTGAAAGCAAAGCGTATGGATTGAACTTCAAAGTGAAGAACACAAAAATCATCACCAGTGGACTAATAAATAACATTATAGTAAAAAGAGAAAAGATTGCAGTTGTCTGTGACTTTATTTTGCTTAGATCCACAAATTAACACTCCTGGAAGCATCGATGAAGAAACCAAATGATGTATTGCATTAAGAACATATGTTTCAATAGACCTCTTTAAAGAATTAAAGAATAAAGATCAGTTTGAGGTCTAAGGCATACCTGATCAAAGCCATGGTATTTTCAATAGCCTCACGTGCATGTCATATTTGACAATGAATAATGAAGACTGTAGAAGAATTGGTACATTTGAGTTATGAATATTTAAAATACCATGGACTACCAAGACAACAAACAAATCGGTCTTGTAAGAAGTACAAATGGAATGCTCCTTAGAAATCAGGATGACAAGACTTCTCCTTTCATACTTTGGACATGTTATCAGAATAGACCAGTCCCTGGAGTAGGACATCATACTTACTAAAGTGGAGAGCTGGTAAAATAGAAGAAGTCTCAACTAGATCAATTGATACAGTGGCAGCAGCAATGGTTTCAAGTGTAACCACTATTGACTGTGAGGATTATGCAGGACATACTAGGGTTTCATTCTGTTGTGTATAGTGTTGCTATGAGCTATTTCATACTTTGCAGCATCTAACAACAACAAACCTTCTAAACTGTGAAAAAGGAATTTGTGTTTGTTTAAGTCTCCATTTGTGATATGTGTGTAGTAGTAGCACTAGATATCTGAGACAACTGTCTATTGTTATCCTCTTATACATAAAATGTTAAAGATTTCAGTTCTCCCAGACGTACCTGGAAAGAAAGGTATGGCATTTAGTACTAAAAAGTAAGTCAATGAAACTCTATGGAATACAGTTCTACTCTGACAAATATGTTAACTGGTAATTCATTAACATATCAAACTTAGAACTGGCAAAAGTGAAAATGATATGCAGACTTTCAATATCAAAGTTCGTGCTTTTAAGAACTATGATCTGGTATTTCTTCAGTGCAATTATAGAGGTCTATGTTAGTTTGTGTTTCAAGATTCTTACATTCTTAGCTATTGTATTATATATATTCTTACATATTGTATTATAATTGACTGAATTTTCCATGCATTGCCAATCTTACATTTATTTGCTATTCAATGAGAACGAAAAATAAGATTTTCCTATTTTAAAGTATAACCTTATAAAATGACATTAAATTTAAATTTTCATACTATAATTTATTTTGTAGAATTTTGGTTTTAATATACAGTTACATTTTTTTAAATGCATAAAAGCATACATATAAAAATGTTGTTGTTGTTGTCAGGTGCCATCGAGTCAGAACCGACTAATAGTGACCCCATGCACAGCAGAAGGAAACAATGTCCGATCCTGGGCCAACCTCACTACCGCTGCCAAACTTGATGCCATCAATGATGCCACCTGGCTGATCCATCTTGTTGGGGCTCTTACTCTTTTTCTCTGACCCCCCATCTTACCCAGCATCACATCCTTCTCTAGCGACTATTTCCTCCTGACAATATGTCCAAAGTATGAGAGACGGAGCTTAGCCATCCTGGCCTCAAAGGAGCACTCTGGCTGCACTTCTTCCAAAACATATCTATGTTTTGGCAGTCCATGGCAATTTTAATATTCCTCTCCAACACCACAACTCAAAGGCATCAATTCTTCTACGATCTTCCTTATTCACTGTCCAGCTTTCACATCCATATGAGGTTATTGA
>NW_006408986.1:416489-427430 GCF_000296735.1 Chrysochloris asiatica
TATGGACAACATTGTGAAGTATGAGTATTCCAGAACACTTGATTGTGCTCATGAGGAATCTGTACCTGGACCAAAGGCAGTTGTTCAAACAGAACATGGGAACACTGAATAGTTTAAAATAAAGAAAGGTGTGCCACAGGGTTGTAATCTTTCACCATATTTTTTCAAACTGTATGCTGAGCAAATAATCTGAGAAGCTGGGTTTTATGAAGAAAAACATGGCATCGAGATTGGAAGACTCATTATCAACCTGTGATATGCAGATGATACAACCTTGCTTGCTGAAACTGAAGAGGACTTAATGTATTTACTGATGAAGATCAAAGAACACAGCCTTCAGTATGGATTGCATCCGAATATAAAGAAAATACAATTCCTCACCACTGGACCAATAAGTAACATTCAATAGAAAAGATTGAAGTTGTCAAGGGCTTCATTCTTCTTGGATCAACCATCAACACTCATGCAAGCAGCAGTCAAGAAATCAAATGATTTATTGTATTGCATTAGGCAAATCTGGAGTTACAAAAACAAAAGGGAAGACACATTCAACATTTCTCAAGCTGAAAGAAGTTAGAACAAATTCAAGCCACGACTTGAAGTAATGAAGGATTCTATGGGCAAAATATTGAATGATGCAGGAAGCATCTAAGAAAATGGAAAGAATACACAGACAACTGTATCAAACAGAGGTACCATACGATCAAGAGCTAATGGTGCTGAAGGAAGAATTCCAAGTACATTAAAGGTGTTGTTGGAAAGGAAGACTCCAATAATTGATGGAATACAAATTGATACCTTTCAGCAAATTGAAGCAACACTGGAGACATTCACCCATCTATGCAGAGTTTGGAAGGCAGCAAAAAGTTAAACTGTTTCAAGGACATCCATATTTGTGCCCATTCTAAAGAGAGGTGACCAAATGATTTACGTCTATGACAATATCATTGATATCACATACAAGTAAAGTTTTGCTATACAAAATCCAAAAATGGCTGTAACAGTACACTGAAAGGGAAATAATAGATGTTCAAGCTTGATTCTGATGAGAATGTAGAATGGGGTTTATCATTGCTGATTTCAGATGGATTTGGGCTGAAAGCAGATAATACTTGAAAGATGGTTGCTATTGTATTTGTTATTGTTAAGTGCCATCGAGTCGGTACCGACCCATAGTGACCTTGTGCACAGCAGAACGAAACACTGCCTGATCCTGAGCCAACCTCACGAATGTTGCCACACTTATTTCCATCGATGCTGCCACCTGGCCAATCCATCTCATTGAGGGTCTTGCTCTTTTTCTCTGACCCTCCACCTTGCCAAACATGATATTGTTCTCTAACGACTGGTCCCTCCTGACCATATATCAGAATGATAAGAGATGAAGTTTGGTCATCTTGGACTCCAAGGAGCACTCTGGCTGCATTTCTTCCAAAAAGGATCTATTGGTTCTTTTGGCAGCCCATGGCACTTTCAATGTTCTCCTCCAACACCATGACTCAAAGGCACCAATTCTTCTACAGTCTTCCTTATTCACTGTCCAGCTTTAGCATACATATGAGGTTATTGAAAACACTATGGCTTGGGTTAGGCACATCTTAGTCCTCAAGATGACATCTTTACTCTTCAACACTTTAAAAAGGTCTTGTGCAGCAGATTTGCTTAATATAATACATCATTTGATTTACTGACTGCTGCTTCCATGAGTGTTGATCCAAGAAGAATGAAGTCCTTGACAACTAGTCGCAAAAGGAGCAATACTGCATAGGACTACTACTATAAAAGACTAAGAAAAAGAACCCATACTAAAGTGGGGATAGGGGAATTATTTTCTGGTTACCAGGGGTGGGGTGAGGAAAGGGAGGGAAATGTGGAGCAGAGGGTATGGAATAGATACACGATAGTTTGGGAGCTGAAAGAGGGCACATTAACAAGAAGGGGGAGGTGAATGGAAGAACAATGCAGATGGGAAAACAATTAGGCAAGTTTGTATGGCCCAAGTGGGACAGAGGTAAATAATGATGTATTCACAACAGGGGTCTTGGATATAGGGATTGAGACATGGTTGGAATGAGCAAGAGAGGGGGAATAACATTAAGATGCTTGGCTGTGTTTTGAATCTTGGTTTTCCTGGCATATCATTATAAAATAGACACTTAAGGAGGACAGAAAGGAATAGCCAGAAATACCACCACTGAAAGCTTGTAAGTCTGTCTTCTACCTATAACTGATTGGAATACCTAAAATCGGACTATAGGGTACCCAGTGAAGGAGGCTTCCTACAGAGCCTCTGTATTATGTAAGATTATAGGTGGAATCCTGAACCTCACCCAGAATCTTCTGAGGTGGGAAATTTCCACTGGAAAGAACAAGCAGACCAACCCGGAGCAACAAGAAGAACAGAAGATACTTCTTGAAAGAAAGACCGATAGGAAAAATACAAAATAATAATGGCAGTCCAACTGATTACTACAAGAACAAGCAAGTTGCTCGCCCAGGAGACATCAAGGCAAGTGGTTGGGTCCCCTCAGGGCAAACTCTTTCCAAGATTAAGACTCAATGGGAATATGTGAGCAGACATGTGCTCTGATTGGTGACCACATTTGTCACCAATAAGAGGAAGTAAGTGAAAAACAGCAATGACACTGTGAATTAAGCCCTATAATGTTCAATAGACTCCTGTAATCCCAGGTGGAGACCTGGTTGGCCAGCAGTGTGGCAAGACCTGGATATTCTTGGGCCCAGAGTCAGTGACATAGCCACAGAAGACTAGAGTTGAGAGTGAAGCATCCAGCTGATAAGAACAGAGGGCATACACATAAGAACACCCACACTTGCAGATCAAACACACTCGGCCTGGCTTCAATGCCTGCATGATCAGAGCTCAACTAGAAGAAGAAAGAAGAGGAAAAAAAAAAAAGTATTCTGATACAATTTGATGAACTTGACCTACATCTATGGATGTAGTAGCTCAAAAGAGGGAACAAATCTTTACAGTGAGGATCATTCCCACTCCCTCTATACACAGAGTAGACAGGGATGGGCAACTTGGACATTGGTGACCCAAAATGGGGGGAGGGGGAAGGCGGGGCTACAAATGCTAGAAATGACTGACTTACAAGCTTTCAAGAGGGAACCTAGATCCAGAGGGTGCGGAGGAAGGTAGAATGCACTAAGTAGTAGCCAATCTGTCTGGTCGGGGCTAATGAAAGGAGATGGGGATAGGTCCCTTGTGGTACAATGGTGAATAATTGTTATCAGGAGTGACTGCGGATGTTGGAAATGTAAAGGTGGATGTTCTGTAACAAAAGGAGGGGAGTGATTGACTTTGCAATCCAGGAGCAGTGGTTCCTGGAACCATTTAGGGAGAGGAGCTAAGTGTAGGACCCTACTCAGAGAAGCTGTGATGCCAGAGATGGAGGTAGAGACGATGATGTGGAGAGATAGAGCAGCTGGGGATCTAGACCCAGAGAGAGAGAGAGGCTGTGTGCTGATAACGAGGGGCAGGCTTGCAGGTATACCCTTTGGTTAGTTGATGATGTATGGAGGGGATTCTAATCATGCCAATGAAACAATGTACAATAGGATGAATGTAAAGCTAATGTTCACCCTTGTAAACTATGACATAATTCACAATAAATCTTTAAAAAAAAAAAAGAACATTGTTTATTGTTCTTGTGTTGACTATTTTTGTTTTCCTTACCTGTGCTTTATTGACTATGTGTATCATGACAAACTACATGTAGTTGAAAGCCTTTGCATAGTCAATAAAGCACAGGTAAACATCTTTTAGGTATCATCTGCTTTCAGCCAAAATCTATCTGACATCAGCAATGATAACCCCCATTCTACATCCTCATCAGAATCAAGCTTGAACCTCTATTAGTTCCCTTTAAGTATACTATTACAGCCATTTTTTTGATTATGATAAACTTAATATCATGATAAACTGAGTCCTGGTGTGGTGCTGTGGGCTAATGCGTTAGACTGTGAAGTCATTTGAACTGCAAGATTGGTGTTTCAAGCTCACCAGCTGCTCCTTGAAAATCCCATACAAGGTCACTATGGGTCAGAATCGACTATCTGGCATCTAACAACAACAACAACAACATGACAAACTACGGACAGTTTTGAGGAGAGCGAATATTCCAGAACACTTAATTGTGCTCATGAGGTACCTATACATAGATCAAGAGGCAGCTGTTCAAACAGACTAGAAAACACCAAATGGTTTAAAATTAATAAAGGTGTGTGCCAGGGTTGTGTTATTTCACTATACTTATTCAATTGTTAAGGAGCTCTGGTAACATAGTGGTTATGAATCAGGCTGCAAATCTTAAGGTCAGCAGTTCGAAACTACCAGCCGCTCTGTAGGAGAAAGGTGAGGCTTTCTGCTCCTGTAAAGATTTATAGTCTCAGAAACCCTGTACAGGGATGCTATGGGTCGGAACTGACTCTATGGTACTTAACAACAACAACAATTCAATCATTATGCTGACCAAATAACCCAAGAAACTAGATTATATATCAGGACTGGAGGAAGATTTATTTACATCCTGCAATATACAACCTTGTTTGCTGAAAGTGAAGAGTACCTAAAACACTTACTGATGAAAATCAAAGACCACAACCTTCACTATGGTCAATGTAAATAAGACAAAAATCATCACCACTGTACCAATAAATAACATCACAATTAATAGAGAAAAGTTTGAATTCAATCAATGAATTAATTTTTTTGGATCCATCAGCAACACTCATGGAAGTAGCAGTCAAGAAATAAAATGATAAAACCATGTATTTCATTAGGCAAAATTGCTACAAAACTGATGCAAAAGAAGTGCTTTAAGTATTCAAGGGCAAAGATATACATTTGAAGACTAAGTTGTGCTTGACCCAAGCTTGGTATTCTCAAATGCATTTGAAAGTTCAACAATGAGTAAGGAAGACTGTAGAAGAATTGATGCATTTGTGTTACTGTATTGGAGAATAATATTAAAAGACCATGGACTCTTAGAAGAAGAAGTCTGTGTTGGAAGAGGTAAAGTTAGCATACCACTTAGAAGACAGGATGATGATACTTCTTCTCTCATACTTCAGACATGTTATCAAGATGGACCAGTTTCTAGTGAAGAACATCATACTTGGTAGAGTGGTGGGTCAGTGAAAAGAGTAAGACCCCCCAACTAATGGACTGGCAAAGTGACAGCCCAAATGGTTTTAAGCTTAATAATTGTAAGAATGGTGCAGGCCTGGGCAGTGTTTCATTCTGTTGTGTATAAGGCTTCTATGAGGCCAAAACAACTCAATAACACTTAAAACAGCAACATAAGACAATTCCAGGTGGTATTTTCTAATTGGCTGTTACATTTTTACTTTCCAGAGGAAATCATACTGCTGTTCTAATTGCTCCATAGCAATGTGCATCTGTTGGATAAGCACTGGACTTAGAAATACAATGTTGGCAGCTTAACCCATGGTTTTCTGCTACTAAATGGAATTACCACCTCAGAAACCATATTGAAGTTTGCTATAAGTTGGAACCGACCCCACAGCACAATTCCTCCATATCACTTAAAATAATCATGTTATCTGTCCACATCTATTCACTTAATTTTTACAATTCTGCTGGGTATTGTTATTTGTTTCTAGGTGCCATAAAGTTAGTTTAAACTCATATGACCTATGAACAACAGAAAAAAACAGTGTGGTCTTGTGCCATGCTCATCATTGTTGTTACACTTGATTGAGTCTGTTGCTGCCACCACTGTTTCAGTTCATCTAGTTGGGGGTCTTTCTCTTTTTCACTGACCTTCCACTTTACCAAGCATAAAATACTTTTCTAGAGACAGGTACCTCTGAATAAAATGTCTGAATCATGAGAGACTGAGTTTCACCATCCTGGCTTCCAAGTAGAATTCTGTATGCACTTCTTCTGAGACAGATTTGTTTGTTCTTCTCGCAGTCCAGGGTACTTTTAATATTCTTCTCCAATGCAGCAATTTAAATGCACCGATTATATTATATCTTCCTTATTCTTTGTCTAACTTTTACAAACACATGAACCTATTGAAAATCCCATGACTTGAGCCAGGTGCACCTTAGTCCTGTAACTGGTATGTTTGTTCTCTAACAAATTAAACAGGACTTTTGTAGTAGATGTTTATAATGCAATAAATTGTTTGTTGCTTTCATGAATGTTGGTTATGGATAAAAATGAAAGGAAGTCTTTGAAATCTTCAATCTTTTCTCCATTTATCATGATGTTATTTATCGGTCTAGTGTTGAGTCTTTTTGCTTTCTTTACGTTGAGGTGTAATCCACATTGAAGGCTATAGTGTTGCATCTTCATTACAAGTTATCTCAAGTCCTCTTAATTTCCAGCAAGCAAGGTTATATCATCTGCTCATTGCAGGTTGTTAATGAGTTTTCTTCAAAACCGGTGTCACTTTCTTTTTCATATAATCCAAGTCCCAGGATTATTTGCTCAACATATAGATTGAATAAATATGGTGACCAAATACTATTAAGGTACATACATTTTCTGATTTTAAACCACTCAGTATCCCCTTAGTCTCTTCAAATGTCTACTTCTGTTTGTTTTTTTTACAAGTTTCTCACTAGCTTAATCAACTGTTTTGGAATGCCCATTCTTCAAAGTGTTATTCGTACTTTGTTTGTCATGATCCACCCAGTCAAAAACCTTCACATAGTGAATAAAGCACAAGTAGACATTTTTCTGGTAGTCTCTACTTTCAGCCAAGATCAATCTGATATCCACAATAGCATTCCTCATTCTGTATCCTCTTCTGAATCCAGCTTAATTTTCTCACAGGTCTCTGTCGATGCACAGCTGCAATCAATTTTCACATTATCTTCAGCAAAAATTTTACTTACATTTGATATTAATTATATTTTTCAATGTTTTTGTATTCCATTGGAATTGGCACAGATAGTGGTATCTTTCAATCAGTAGGTCAGATAATTGTCTTCCAAATTTCATGGCATAGATAAGCAAGTGCCTTCAGTGTTGTATCAATTTCTTGAAATATTTCAAATCTTATTCTGTCAATTCCTGGAGCATTATTTTTTTCAATGCCTATAGTGCAGCTTGGACTTCTTCCTTCAATTCCATCAATTGTGGATCACATTGAAATGGTTGAACATTGACTTTTTTTTTTTTTTTTTTGAATGACTGTTTATACCTACATTTCTTTTGGTGGTTTATGCATCATTCAATATTTTGCCCTTTGTTATTGCTGTTAAGTACATTGAGTAGATTCTGTCTCATAATGATCTTGTATAAAGTTTCTGAGACTATAAATCTTTGCAGGAGCAGAAATCCTCATCTTTCTCTCACAGAACATCTGGGGGGGCTTGAACTACTGATGTTGAGGTCCAGTACTTATCTGACAGAGCTGCTGAGCTCCCCTTTTGTCCATACAATTCTTAAATATTAAAAGTCACTTCTTCCAGCTTGAGAAATGATAAACATTTTCTTCCCTTTTGGTTTTCTAAGTCCAGATTTTTGTACATTTCATTATAATGCTGCACTTTGTCTTCTTGGGCTGACCTTGAAATGCCCTTTTTAGCCGTTTGACTTTGCCATTTTTTTCCCCATTGGATTTAGGTTCTCTATGCCGAAGAATGCATAGGAGCAATTGATGAACTTTTGCAGATTCCACCCTGATCTGCTTTTGACTGGTGATACTGAGTTTCTCCATAGCCTCTTCTCACACATGTAGACAATCTGATACTTGTGTATTGCATCCAGTAAGGTGCATGTGTCATAGTCACATTTTATGTTGTCAAAAAAAGATACGTTGAATAAGTCAATGATTTTGTAAAATTGTATCATGTGATCTATAGCATCATTTCTATCACCCAAGACACATTTTCTAACTTCTGATCCTTCATTTTTGCTTACAACTTTCACATTCCAACAAGTTATTTTGATTGCATGTTTAATCAGTTTCAGACTGAAGATGTTGGTAGAATTCCTCAAGTTTGTTATCACTGTCTTTAGTGGCCAGTGTATAAATTTGAATAACAACCAAAATGAAACAGAATGCATAAAGATCAATTTCTAGGCATTAGTGGTGTTGACCACTTTGAATTAGGCAATCATATGGATTATTATGCTGAGAAAGACAAATTGAGGTGGAATGGCATCACATTCATCATCAAAAAGAACATGCCAAGATCTTTCATGAAGTACACTGAATACCCATACATCTACAAGGAAGACCTATAAATACCACTATTATTCCCTAATGCCTATAAATTTTTTTTGCATTCTGCTTCATTTCTGATACCTCATACATTCCATGTTATGATTACTAATGGATGCTAATAGTGGTTCCCTCCCATTTTGTTGTACCACATCAGCAACTGAAAGCTTTACACCATTCATGTCTTTACAGTCCACTTTTCTTTAAGGAGGCAACCTTCCTCAGTCATATTTTGAGTGCCTTCCAAATAGAGGTGTTCATCTTCCAGCATTATGTCTGAAAATGATCTACCATGGGTGATCCTACTGGTATTTAAATACCAGGATGGTGAATAAGGAAGATCGTAGAAGAATTGATGCCTTTGAATTGTGGTATTGGAGGAAAATACTAAAAGTGCCATGGACTGCTAAAAGAGCCAATAGATTTGTTTTGGAAGAAGCTCAGCCAGAGTGCTCCTTTGAGGCCAGGATGGCTAAGCTCCGTCTCTCATACTTTGGACATATTGTCAGGAGGGAACAGTCTCTGGAGAAGGATGTCATGCTGGGTAAGATGGAGGGTCAGAGAAAAAGAGGAAGACCCCCAATCAGATGGATCAGCCAGGTGGCATCATTGATGGCATCAAGTGTGATGGCGGTAGTGAAGTTAGCCCAGGATCGGACATTGTTTCGTTCTGCTGTGCATGGGGTCACTGAGTCGGTTCCGACTCGATGGCACCTGACAACAACAACAACAATAGATCTTCCAGCATCACAGCAACATTCAAGCCACCACAGTATGACAAGCTGACAGATGATTGCTGGTCAAGCTACTGCACAATGTCTTCCCAGGATTTCTCCAATCCAAGTACTAACCAAGCCCAACCCTGATTACCAGCCAAGATCCAGATGAGATTAGACACATACAGTGTGGAATGGCCATAGATAGGGTGTATAATGACATTTAATAGTCCAAATTTTCATTTTTCCTATGATGTATAAAATTAACTTCCACATGCTTCAATACATTTGTAACATTTTACATTGGGTATTAAATTCAAGAGCAACTGTTTCCGTTATACTTTTAAAATGTTATTGTCCACAATTTACTTTAAAATAATCCAATAATAATTATGTGTATTGTATACAAATGATTTTGGCATAATTTATTCATTGAAATGCATTTTGAATTACTGCACAATTTGATCTGTGAGTTATCCCACAGCAGTGAAGTCGATTTCAACTTATAACCCAGTATAGGGTTTCTGAGGCTGTAAATCTTTATGATAGCGATGGGGAATGTCTGGCCCATGGACCTATGGCTGGCTGGCTGTGTGCTGTGGAGTCGGTTCTGACTCATAGGGACCCTGTACAGGGTTTCCGAGGCTGTAAATCTTTACGGGAGCAGAAAGCCTCATCTTTCTTCCACGGAACAGCTGGTAGTTCCGAATGGCTGACCTTGCAATTCGCAGCTGGATTCGTAAAACACTATGCTACCAGAGCTCCTTCAGGGACCTATGTTGTTGTTGTTGTTAAGTGCCATGACCCTGAGTTTGGCAGCCCTACTCATAACCACTATGCTACCAGACCTCCTTAGTAACTTATATTGTTGCTGTTGTTAGGTGCCATGGAGTAGGTACCGACCCATACCGACCTTATGCACAGCAGAAGGAAACACTGCCCAGTCCTGGGTTAACCGCACCACTGTTGTCTGCTTGAGTTCATCGATGTTGCCACTTGGCCAGTCCATCTCGTTGGGGGTCTTCCTCTTTTTCTCTGACCCTCCACCTTACCCAACATGATATCCTTCTTCAGCGACTGGTCCCTCCTGATAATATATCCGAAGTATGAGAGATGACGTCTTGGCCTCCAAGGAGCACTCTGGCTGCAATTCTTCCAAAAAGGATCTCTTGGTTCTTTTGGCAGCCCATGGCATTTTCAATATTCTCCTCCAACACCATAACTCAAAGGCATCAGTTCTTCTATGGTCTGCCTTATTCACTCTCCAGCTTTCACATGCATATGAGGTTATTGAAAATACCATTGCTTGGGTCAGACTCATCTTAGTCCTCATCTGAAACCTGTCCAGCATGGTGAACCTGCTCTTATTTAAAATACCAGTGGCATAGCTTTCAGAATCATAGCAATTCACAAGCCACCACAGTACGACAAACTGACAGAGGTTTGGTGGAAAATTACATTAGGGGTGAGTTAATTAATGGTTTGACAAAATACATAGGCTAATTTTAAAGCTGATTATTTTGTATGGACCACAAATAATATTATAAATATCCAAAATAGCTCTTGGAGTCCTGGTGTGGCGCTGTGGGTTAATGTACTGGACTGTAAAGTTGGTTTGAACTGCAAGGTCAGCAGTTCAAGGTCATTACCACTCCTCAGAAACCCTATATAAAGTCATTATGGGTCAGAACTGACTCGACAGCACTTTACAATAGCAACAACAAATGGCACTTGGTAGAAGAAAAATGTTTCTTACCTCTGCTTTTAAGAGAACAGAAAGTCTCATTCTTTACTCACAGACTTACTGGTGAGATTGAATTGCCAATCTGGTCAAATATGTGTGGTGCTATAGTATAAGCACTAAACTACTAACTGCAAGGTTAGCAGTTGAAACCCATCTGCTACCTCTGGAAAATCCTTTAAAGGGTTGATAAGTCGTGATCAACTCCATGGCATTTAACAAATATATGTACACACACACACACACACATTGT
>NW_006408986.1:427560-428521 GCF_000296735.1 Chrysochloris asiatica
ATCATTGCTAAATTTGAGCCCATTAATGCTGCCACTGTGCCAATCCATTCATTTTGGGTCTTCCTCTTTTTCTTCAACCCTCCAAATTTGATATTCTTCTCCATTGACTGGTCCCTCCTGACATGTCAGAAGTATGAAAGACAAAGTCAGGACATCCTGGCTCCTAAGGAGTACTCTGGCTGTACTTCTTCTGACAGATTGGTTTCTTCTTGGTAGTTTCAATATTCTCCTCTAATACCATAACTCAAATTCATCAATTCTTGTTCAGTCTTCCTTATTCAGAACCCAACTTTTGCATGCATATGAGGTTGTTAAAAATGCCATGGCTTGAGTCAGGCAACCTTAATCCTCAAACTGACATGTTTGCTAGTCAACAGTTTAAAGAAGTCTTGTGCAGCAGATTTGCCCAGTGAAATACATTGTTTGATTTCCTGACTGCTGCTTCCATGAGTGTTGATGGTTGATACAAGGAAAATGAAGTCATTGACAACTTCAATCTTTTCTGCATTTATATGGATATTATTTACTGGCCCAGTGGTGAAGTTTTTTTGTTTTGTTTTGATTTTACATTAAGGTGCAACCCATACTGAAGACTGTGGCCTTTGATCTTCACCAATAAGTATTTTACGTCTTCTTGGCTTTCAGAAAGCAAGGTACAAGGTAGTAAGTATTATCTGCATAGCTTAGATTGTTAGTGAACCTTCCTCCAATCCTAATGCCATATTCTTCTTCATATAATCCAGCTTCTCAGATTATTTGTTCATCATACAGCTTGAATAAATATGGTGAATTAATACAATGTTGACGTATACCTTTCCTAATCTTAAATCATTTGGTGTTTCCTTGTTCTGTTTGAACAACTACCTCTTTCCTCATGAGCAAAACACAAATGCTCAAATGTTCAGGAATATACATACTTCACAATGTTGTCCATAGCTTGTCATGATCCACACTGTTAAAA
>NW_006408986.1:428676-432121 GCF_000296735.1 Chrysochloris asiatica
GGTGCCATCAACTCAGTACAGATTCATAGAGACCCTATGCACAACAAAATGAAAAAGTGTGCGATCCTGGGTCAACCTCACAATCATTGCTGCACTTGTGCCCATTGATGCTATCACGGTGTCAATACATCTTGTTGTGGGTCTTCCTCTTTTTCTTCTACTGTCCACTTCACCAAACATATCCTTTTCCAGTGACTAGTCCCTCCTGACAATATGTTCAAAGTACAAAACATGAAGTTGAAAGACTTTGCTTAGTCAATAAAAGACAAATAAACATCTTTCTGGTAATCTCTGCTTTCAGCAAAGATCCATCTGATATCAGCAATGATATCCCTCATTCCACATTCACTTCTGAAATTTACTTGAACCTCTGAAAATTCTCTGTCAGTGTATGGCTACAAACATTGGTAGGTACTTTCATGTTGGTTCCTACTCACAGCAAACCTATGCACAAAAGAACACTGCTCATTTTTATTCTGTATCCTCACCATTATTACCTTTGAGTCCATTGTTGCAAACACTACATCAATCCATCTCATTGAGAGTCTTCCTCATATTCAAGGACCCTCCACTGTACCAAGCATGATGCTCTTCTCTAGGGACTGGTCTTTCCTGATAACTTGTTTGAAGTATGAGAGACGAAGTCTTGCCAGACTTACTTTTAAAGAGCATGTTGTCTCCCCTTCACCTAAGACCAGTTTATTGGTACTTCTGGCAGTCCATGGTATAAATATTCTTCTCTAGTCCCATAGTTTAAATGCATCAATTATTCTATGGTCTTCTTTTCATCACTGACCTTTCATGACTGTAAGACAAACTGACAGGTAAATAATGTTGCACTGTAGGATAAGCACTGGATTTATAACAACTACAAGGGTCACAGTTCAAACACATCAACTGTTACCCAGAAAATTCATATAGGGTATCTGAGCCAGAACCAACTTGATGGCACTTATCAACAAACAAAAACATTTATATGTACAGAGAGGGGGATGGTGAGCAGAGATGTACCAGTTGCTCCTCAGAAGCAGGGTCCCTATGAATAGGAAACTGCTTGATGGCATGTAGCATATATATTGTTGTTGCTGTTGAGTGCTGTCAAGTTGGTTCTGATTAATTTGTTGTTGTTATTATTAGATGCCATTGAGTTGTTACCAACTCACAGAGACCCTTTGAGTAACAGAACGAAACACTGACTGCTACTGGGCCAAGCTCACAATCATTGTGACACATAGTGGCCTTTTATAAGGTTTCTGACAAGCAGTGGCTGACCTTGAGCCACCAACCTTGTGGTTCCAACTGATCTTTCAGTAAAGAACTTATCCTATGTTAAGAGTCATCTAGTCGATTCTGACTCAGTAAACCTGTACAGGGTTTCTAAGGAGCAGCTCATGGGTTTGAACTCCCTACCTTGTGAGTCTGCAGTCCAGGGCTAATCCTAAACACACACACAGACGATGACACACAGTAAGAACAAAAGTTAAAAATACAATATATGTCTGTATGTGTGTATATAATATTTATTAAAATGATTATGATTATTTGACATATTTAGTGGTCCAACATCTCTGAAGGAGTAGAAACGCCTAAAATTTTCAAATCTTTAACATTTTTTTTTTTTAGCATGGAGCCAAGACTGAAGAAAGTAAACATTGTCAAGAGATCTAGTAGGTGATATGATTCAATTTCTTTCTGCTTTTAATATGAGGAAAATTAATCAAAATTACTTTTTTTTTTAAATCACTCACCCAGATTGTATCAAATTTCATTTGATTTCTAAAAGCTGCAAGATCATTTCTTCTTTTACTACAATATGCTATTCACATTGTTAGAATTTATAAACTGATTGCTGAGGCAATTGTTATATAAAAGGGATTGTTGTTTCTGTTTGAATATGGTTACCCTTTGGATTTAATGTTTAGTGTCCCTATTCTCTTTGGTGGTTATTATTTTATCTTCAGAATGAGTGTAAAGTGAGAATAAAGAGAAGTAATCTTATGCTATAAATACCTCTCTTTTTCTTTTTTTTTTTTTTGACACAAATTCAATGATAGCTTACATATTAACCTCAATTTAAATAAAAAGATACATGAATTTATGTTGTGAGTTATTGTCATGAAAATATAAAAATGATTCATAAATTTAAATGTTTTCTAAATATCTGTTGACCAGTTATAAAAAGTTTGTTTCTTAAGCAGAACACATTTATATCGTATTTGACATTTTCTCTATCACACTGTCATATTAAAAACAAAACAAAACAAAACAAAAAAAACCTGCATACCATAATTGTGAGAAGAGAATGTCAGTGGAAAGATAAAAATAAAATTCTGGATTGGAAAATATGTTGACTTAGCCAGTAATTCAAAGCTCCAGTGTACTGAAATGTGGTTATAGAAGATACAATTGTCTTACAATAACATTGAAAGGCCTTAATTACAACAACCACAATACATCAGAATATGTGTATTTCTAACATTCAAAATGAGATATTTTGGAAATTCATATATTATCTGCTTGTATATTGTAAATCAACCCAAATAACAATTACTATGTTATTATTGTTAGGTACCATTGAGTCAGTGTCAACTAAAAGCAAGCCTAAGCACGACAGAACAAAACATTGCCTGGTCTAGCACCAACCTCACAATCATTGCTACACGTGTACCCATTGTTGCTGCCACTGTGCCAATCAATTTCATTGGGGCCCATCCTCTTTTACCCTGGCCCTCCACTTTTCCAATCATGATATCCTTCTCCAGGAACTGGTCTCTCCTGACAATGTGTCTAATGTGATTGACTCGACAGCACACGACAGCAACAAGGTATTTGATATATATTGCACCTTTCTTAGGAATCAATTTCTAGAACACAAATGCCCAGTGTAGCAGCCATGGCGAAATGAGGAATCATGCTGGCATAAAACACAGCCCACAATAAAGAGCTATCTATCTTTTCAACAGGCTAGTAGAGTTCTCTGAATTTTATAGCTTCTGCAGTTTCTTTATTACTTAGTGTTATACTATTGTTGTTGTTGTTGTTGTTAAGTGCCCTCAAGTAGGTTCTGACTCAAAATGATCTTATATACAGTTTCTGAAAAGTGACTGGTGAGTTTTAATCAGCCTTGCACTTAGCAGTCCAGCGTTTTTCCTACTGTGTCATACCAGGACTACATTTAATATGATGCATACTGACAATTTCATGGAGTAAGCCGAGAAAGACCTAGCATCCTGTCATATATAAACAACTTTCCCCAATTGTTATGTTTTGCAATTTCAACACTTAACATTAATAATCATACCTTCCCATTTGTTTGCTCCCCCAGTGTCCTGTTTATTTCTTGCCCTTTTTTTATTTCTTTCCAAAAGGAAATACCTAAAAATAATAACAATAAAAAAATCTTCAAGAGGTAAAAGTGCTCATATTTATAAGTGGCTAAGGGTAT
>NW_006408986.1:437275-454135 GCF_000296735.1 Chrysochloris asiatica
CAGATAATGCCCGCTTGACCTGGCTTCAATGAGTAGATGATCAGAGCTCAACCATAAGAAAAAAGAAAAGGATAAAAAGAGTAATCTAATACAATTTGATGAACTTGACCTACACCTATGGATGCAGAAGCTCAAAAGAAGGAACAAATCTTTACAGCAATGATCATTCCCACCCCCTCCACACACAGAGTAGACAAGGATGGGCAACTTGGACATTGGCTATCCAAAATGCGTGGTGGGGTGGGGGGAGGGGGCTCAAAGGTAAGAAGTGACTGGCTTACAAACTTTCAAGAGGGAACCTAGATCCAGAGGGCATGCAGGAAGTTTGAATCTTCACTGACTAGTATCCAATCTGTCTAGGAGGGGCTGATGAAATGAAATGCAGATGGGTCCTTTGTGATACAATAGTGAATAATTGTTATCAGGACTGCTTGTGAGGGTTGGAAATGTAAAGGTAGATATTTTGTACAAAGGAGGGGAGTGATTAACTTTTCAGTCAAGGAGTGGATGTCCCTGGGAACATGAAGGGAGAAGAGCAGAGAACTGGACCCTACACAGAGAAGCAGTGATGCCTGAGATGGAGTCAGAGATGATGATGTGGACAGATGGAGCAGCTGGGAACTTTAGACCCAGCGAGGAAGAGGGGCTGTGTGCTGATGACCAGGGACCAGGCTTGTAGTGTATAACCTTTGGTTGGTTGATGATGCATTGAGGGGATTACAACAATGTCAATGAAATGATATATGATAGGATGAATGCAAAACTATTTTTCTCCCATATAAACTATTTCATAATTCACAATAAACATGGGAAAAAAAGAACATCATACATGAAGAAAGCAAAAAGTCATTAAAAAAAAAAAAGAAAGAAGGAAAATGTTAAAAAGGATGTCAGAAGAGACATTGAAACTTGGTCTCTAGTGTAAAGATGCTAAAGCAAATGGAAGAAATGAGGAGGTCCAAGAGCTGAACAGAAAATTTCAAAGATCAGCTCCATAAGATAAAACCAAATATTACAACAAAATATGTAAATCTCTGGAAACAGAAAACCAAAAAGGAAGAACACGCTCAACATTTCTTAATCTGGGGGAACTGAAGAAAAAATTCAAACCTTGACTTTGGTTACCCAAAGATTCTCTGGGCAAATTATTGAATGATGCAAAAGCATCAAGAGAAGATGGAAGGAATACACACTGTACCAAAAGGAAATGGTTAATGTTGAACTATTTTAAGAGGTAGCATATGATCAAGAGCTAATGATACTGAAGAAGGAAATACAAGGTGCATTGAAGGAATTGGCAAAGAACAAGGCACCAGGAATTTATGGAATAAAAATTGAAATATTTCAAGAAAGTGAGGCAGCACAGGAGGCACTCACTAATCTATGCCAAGAAATTTGGACGGCAACTATCTGTCATACTGATTACAAGAGATTCATATTTGTGCCCATTCCAAAGAGACATCACCCAACGGAATGCTGAAATCATCGTGCAATTTCTTTGATATCCCACATGAGTAAAGGTAATACAGAAAAGGCTGCAAGCATACATGGACAGAGAATTTACAGAGGTTCAAGCCAGATTCAGAAGCAGCCGTGGACAGAAATATCATTGCTGATGTCAGAAGGATCTTGGCTGAAAGCAGAGGATATCAGAAAGATGTTTACCAGTGCTTTATTAACTATGCAAAAGCTTTCGATTGTGTGGATCATGACAAGCTATGGACAACATTGTGAAGCATGAGTATTCCAGAACACTTAATTGTGCTCATGAGGAATCTGTACCTTGACCAAGAGGCAGTTGTTTGAACAGAACATGGGAACACTGAATGGTTTAAAATTAAGAAAGTTGTGCCACAAGGTTGTATTCTTTCAACATACTCATTCAACCTGTATGCTGAGCAAATAATCAAAGAAGCTGGGTTATATGAATAAAAACATGGCACCAGGATTGGAGGAAGATCCATTAACAACCTGCGATATGCAGATGATACAGCCTTACATACTGAAAGTGAAGAGGATTTAAAATATTTACTGATGAAGATCAAAGAGCACAGCTTTCAGTATGGATTACATCTCAATGTAAAGAAAACAAAAATCCTTACCTCTGGACCAATAACCAACATTATTATCAACAGAGAAAAGATTGAAGTTGTCAAGGACTTCATTCTTCTTGAATCAACTATCAACACTCACGGAGACTGCACGCAAGAAAGCAAATGACGTATTGTATTAGGCAAATCTGCTGCATAAGACCTTTTAAAGTGTTGAAGAGCAAAGATGTCAGCTTGAGGACTAAGGTGCACCTGACCCAAGCCATGGTATTTTCAATAACCATATATACATATGAAAGCTAAATAAGGAAAACCACAGAAGAATTGATGCTTTTGAGTTATGGTTTTGGAGGAAAATATTTAAAGTACCATGGGCTCCCAAAAGAACCAATAGATCCATTTTAGAAGTATTGCAGCCTGAGTGCTCCTTGGAGGCCAAGATGGCAAACTTCGTCTCTCACACTTCAGACACTTTGTCAGGAGGGACCAGTCGCTGGTGAAGGACATTATGTTTGGTAAGGTGGAGGGTCAGAGAAAAAGAGGAAAACCCCCAGGAAGATGGATTGGCCAAGTGGCAGCATCGATGAACTCAAGTGTGTTAACAATAATGAGGTTGGCCTAGGATCAGACAGTGTTTTGTTCTTCTACGCATCAGGTCACTATGAGTTGGTACTGACTCAATGGCACCTAAAAACAACAACGGTAGTGTAGTGGTTATGAATCTGGCAGCGAACCTCAAGGTCAGCAGTTTAAAACTACCAGCTGTGGCACGTGAGAAAGATAAGGCTTTATGCTCCCGTAAAGATTTACAGCCTTGGAAACACTGTGCAGCGTTGCTATGAGTTGGAACCGACTCCACAGCACATACCACCACCATCAATGTGGCACTGTAGGATCAGCACTGGACTGTTCATCATAAAGTTGGTCATTCAAACACACCAGCTGCTCCTTAGAAACCCTTTACAGGATTGCAACTCCAGAGTACTTAAGAACAACAATGTATTTCACTCTGTTCAGGAAAACTTTGGTAAATTATCTGACCATAATAATGCAATAGACAGTTTCTACATTATTATTATTGTCATTGCTAAGTGCCGTCGAGTTAGTTCCAACTCATAGAGAAACTGTATAGTGTTCCCTAGGAGTTGCTGGTGCACTTAAACCACCCTCCTTGCAGTTCAAACCGACTTTGTAGTCCAGTACATTAACCTGAAGCACAACACCAGTACTCTTTCTACATAATATATACTACACAAAATGACATCAACCATCTCCCCAGCACTATCAACTCAACTGGGTTTGATAATTCTTTGAAACAGACACACAAAACTCAGATAATACTCACAGGTAAGGGGTTTATTAGGGAAGATTACTAACTGGTAACAATTTGGGGAAAGAAATGTTTAGGGTCCATTTGGTCCATTCAGCTGCTAATAAATGCTCATTGGACATACTACTCCACAATAAGCCTCAGCTTTAGGACACTTGGTTCTAGCTCTGTGGGTAGCAAACCTAACTCCCTCACTTAAGTAACTGAAGGCACCCTACTCAGCAGGCGAGTTTCCTGTCCAAAGTTACTCTGCTTTACTATATCTGTGGGCAAGCAAGCCCGCTTTTCTGCCTGATGCTTTTGTTCTTGGCTCTGCTCCTGGTGCTCCTATGCTACTCTTTCTGTATCATAGTTTCTCTTACCTAGACTCAGCAGGGCAGAAATATTTGTTGGGATTTACAGACTATGGATAGAAGAGATACCAGATAATTCACTATAACAGAGGCCACTGACTGGCTTTTCTAGCCATTGTCCTTTTCATACATGATGGATTAACTTTCCTCATATCATGTTGACTGTAAACACACCCAATGAAAGCTTGTAAGCTAACTACTCCATGCCTTTATTTCCCCTCATTTTAGATATCAATTTTCTGAATTACCCAGCCCTATCAACCCAGTAAGGAGTCTTGCTGTGACACTGTGGATTAATGTGCCAGATTGCAAAGCCATTTGAACTGCAAGGTCGGTAGTTCAAGCTCACCAGCTGCTCTTGGAAACCCTATAGAGGGTTGCTATGGGTTGGAGTCAACTTGAAGGAACTTAACAACAACAACAACATCAGCTCAGTACACTGCAGACAAGCACATTTCTTCATCTGAAGAATCTTCTGTTCTGGTTGGAATTTGGACACTTGCATTTGTAAGCAAAGTCTAATCCACAGCAAGCTATCAAAGTTGCAGCAATTTATACTAGCTCAAACTTATAGATTTGTATTCTATTGGGTTCTGGTTAATTCAGCCCTAGTTATCCTCACTATGTCAAATGGGTGCCAGTTAAAAGCATAGGAGTTCCCACACTCCCCTCTGCACAGACTATATAGCCCCTTCACTCATTCCCTGTCTCTTCCCTATCCTCTCATGGACTAGTTCTGTACCTATAGGTTCATCAGTCCACACAACTCACTAAACTTCATTTTGGCCAACCCTTCCTCTTCTCTCTCACTATTTATTTAGTCCTTGCTTCGTTCTCTCCTACCTACACTCATCAAGAAGATTCAGGTGGTCACCAGCGAGCACACCAAACTGTCTGGTGAGAGCAGACATTTCCTATTTTATTGCATGCAACAGCAAACTGCTAGCCTGAAATTAAAAATGCAAAGCATTTTTCTTTCTGAGTCTTTTCCTTTAAATTAAATATCTTGTTCTTTAAGTATGTCCCTTCATTCTTTCTCTTACAAAACTCCATGCTTTCATGAGTCTGAAGCCATTGCAACAAATACTACAGCTGACACCAAAGTACAAAAATGTTACGACAACCATTGCCTGAAGACACTCCATTCAGCAAGTATGCTTCATTTCCTAAGTCACTCAGTTTTACTGGCTCTGAAGGCTGGAAAACTACTACTCTATCTCATTCTATGGTTCTTGGTTCTGCTGCTGCTGTTCCTTGCTACAACTCTGATATCACAGCTTTTGGACCCTGTGTAGAGAAGATTCAATGCACAGGTGTTTTGAAGTCCAAAAGATGCTCTCCATTACAGACTCTTCTTTGATGGTAGGATCCTACAATATGTCATGAGGAGCAGGAACCTTCAGAATCCATGCATAACCTTCAGTTGGCAAGTAAAGTGTTTCTAGGCAATTCCTCAAAGGGCATATGCTATTCTTCCTTTTTCATTGTCTCAGGCAAACAGTCTCTTAGAGTGGATAGGTTTTACTGAAGGAAAAAAAAAAAGCAATCTTAAATTACCATTGAATTCAATGAATTAAATTATTACAGTTTTTGAAAAAAAAAAAAAAATCCCATTGTCAGGATTTTCTTATCCTTTCTTTTCTTTTTTGTTTACAGCAGATTTGCCTGATTTCAATATGTTGTTTGACTTCTTGACTGCTGCTTCCATGAGTATTGCATATGTATACAAGGAAAATGAAGTTTCTAACAACTTCAATCTTTTCTCTATTTTTAATGATATTATTTATTGGTCCTGTTGTGAGGATTTTTGTTTTCTTTACATTGAGATGCAATCATACTGAAGACTATATTCTTTGATCTTCATCAGTAAGTATTTCATGTCCTCTCCTGCAAACAAGGTTGTATCATCTGTATACTGTCGTTATGTGCCAAGTCATTTTGACTCATAGTGACCCTGCATAGAAGTTCTGAGGAGCAGCTGGTGTACTTGAACCACCGATCTTGCAGTTCAAATGAACTTGCAATCAAGGGCATTAACCCACAGCACTACATCAGGACTCCATCTGTATATTGCAGATTGTTAAAGAGTCTTCCTCCAATCCTGATGCTGTGTTATTTTTCATATAATCCAGTTTCTCAGATTATCTCCTCATCAGAGAGATTGAATAGATATGGTGAAGGCTGCCAGCCTGGATCACATCTTTCCTGGTTTAAAACCCTTCAATATTTCCTTTTTCTTCTGGAACAACTAAATCTTGGTTTATGGACAGATTCATCATGAGCAAAATTAATTGTTATGGAATTCCCACTCTTACAGTGTTATCCAGAATTTTTTAAAATCCACACAACTAAATGTCTCTGTATAGTCAATAAAGCAAGCACAAGTAAATATTTTTCTGGTATTATCTACTTTTAGTCAATATCCATCTGACATAAGCAATGATACCCCTTGTTCCATGTCTCCTTCTGAATCTGGCTTGGATTTCTGGAAAGCATATGTTTATATAATGTTGAAAACAATTTTTAATTATCTTAGAGAAATTTTATCTGCATGAAATATTAATGATACTGGTCAAAGATTTGCACACTCTGTTGAGTCACCTTTCTTTGGAATTGACCCAAATATATATATACATCTCTCTCTTTCAATCATTTGGCCAGGTCACTGTCTTCATTTTTTTTTTTTTTTTCTTTTACAGAGACGTTTTAGTATGTTCTGCATTGCATTGATATTTGAAATATTTTATTGGTATTTTGACAATTCCTGTAGACTCCTTCACTAGGCAAGTTGTAGCCCCATTTTAGATATCCCAATCAGTTATAGGCAGAAGGTAGACTTACATGCTTCCTGTAGTGATATTTCTGGCTATTCCCATCTCTCCCCCTTAAGTGACTATTTTATAATGGTATGCAAGGGAAACCAAGATTCAAAAGACAGCCAAGCATTTTAACATTGTTCCCCCTTTTTCCCATTCCAACCATGTCTCAACCCCTGTATCTTAGAACCCTGTTGTTCCAAGGTTTTGCATACATCATTATTCACCTCTGTCCCACTTAGCCCATGAAAACCTGCCTGACTGTTCTCCCATCCCCTTGTCATTCTTGTGTGTTGCCCTTCACATAGTCAATAAAGCACAAGTAAACATCATTCTGGTATTCTCTGCTTTCAGCCAAGATCCATTTGACAACAGCAATATATCCATCATTCCACATCCTCTTCTGAATCCAGCTTGAACCTCTGTAAGTTCCCTGTCAATGTATGCTTGCAGCCATTTCTGTATTACTTTTAGTAAAATTTTACTCACATTTGATGTCAAAGATATTGTCCGATGATGTCCGTATCCCATTGGGTGACCTATCTTTGGAATGGGCACACCCATGGATCTCTTCCAATCAGTTGTCCAGATAGTTGTCTTCCAATTTTCTTGGCATAGATGAGTGAGTGACTCCAGTACCACCTCACTTTCTTGAAATATTTCAATTTTTATTCCATAAATTCCTGGTGCCTTGACAAAGGACGCTGAGCAGAGTGTCTTCAGGCTGAGGTCTTTGGTAGTATGGTGTGTCCTTGGGATAATTATCAGCAGATATTAGGAGGTTTGTTGATCCAATGAAAAGACACCTGCCTTGAGTTGAAGAGAGGCTGTTTTGATGGGGAAAATTGTGCCCTGAAAATGTCTTCACCTGAATTGTAATCTATTAAATTCTAAAATAATATACATAACTCTGAGTATGGTATCTGAGTTAGATTATAAAGATGGAGAGGAAGACCTCTGAATGGGCCATTGAAAACAATATGAAAAGCTGTATAATATAGTTCCAGAAGATGAGTCCCTCAGGTTGGAAGACCCTCAAAATATTCCTGAGGAAGAGCTGCCTGCTGCAAGTAGATTTGACCTTAATGAGGTGGATAAAGTGAAACTTTCAGAACCTTCATTTGCTTCTGGGGCACAACTGAAAATGAGAAGAAACAGCTACAAACATCCTTTAAGAATCAAAACATGCAATGAATGAAGTATAAATCTAGGAAAATTACAAATTACATGGAACACACAAGGATCGATAGCTTCAGAATTAGTGAGCTAAAATGAATTTGTATTGTGCATTTTGAATTGAATAGTTATATGGTTTATTATGCTGGAAACAACAACAAATTGAAGAGGAATGGCATTACATTCATGAACAAAAGAGCGTTTCAAACTCTACCTTGAAGTACAAGTACAATGCTGGTTGTGATAGGATATTATATGTATGCCTCCAGAGAAGACAAAATAATATAGCTATTATTTCAGTTTACACACCAACCACTAAAGCCAAAGACAATGACATTGAAGAATTCTACCAATGTCTTCAGTTAGAAATTGAATGTGCAAACCAGACATATTGATAATTACTAGTGATTGGAATGTGAATGTTAGAAGCAAAGAGGAAGTATCAGTCATTGGAAAATATGACCATAATGATAGAAATGATGCTGGAGATTGAATGATAGAATTTTATAAGACCAATGTCTTTTTCATTGGAAATCATTTTATCAACAACATGAAAGATAACCATATCTGTGGACCTCACCATGCCTAATTTCCAACTGACCCATCCTTTTTGTTCCCAATTTTCACATGCCAATCACTGTTGTATATTTGAAGCAGTCTTTTATTATTTTAGAATAATCCCAGTAAAAATAACAATTGTACCAAGAAAATGAGACTCTCCTTCACCAGTCACCCATGAATAAAATTCTCATTCCCTTTTCAGTATATAAATAAATTAATTAAAATAATAAGTCCCTAACTTGTTTGAAAATTTTATGTACATATGTATTATGGGTGTTATTATATGTGTTCTGTGTCTGTATATCTGTAACCCACTAATTTAAAAACATATACAATCAAAAGATGACAATCTGTAGAGTTTAACATTATGCCTTTCCTGGAATTTTGATATTAATTATATCATCTATTTGTATCTCTGAAATGAAGACATTTTTCTTACCAGTTATTTTGAAGATAATTGTGTCTAGTATTACTATGTTGCTTTGAAACATTTTGAAATAAGATGAGTAAGAAGATAAACCTTTATTTCATAAATTTAAAAAAGTGCATCATGAATCATATTGAATATGGTGGAGGCAGAGGGGGCCCTATGAAAGAAAAACTGATCATTTTCTCAATATAAATTTAAGGAGCCACATTAATGCAATGGGTAGAATGGTAAATATATATATTCCACTGTTAACAAACATCATGAGAAATAAATATTAAGGCCTGAAAATAATGAATCAGAAGAAAGTAGTAGAGGTTAATATTATTTAGCAATAATAATAAGAAGAAATACATAATAATAGTTAACAATATTTGAAATGAAGATGAGTATAGAAAAAATGATGTAGCGCTGTGGGATAATGCACTGGACCACAAGGTTGGTTTGAACCACAAGGTCAGTGGCTGAAAGTCACCAGCTGCTCTTTGGAAACCCTATACAGGGTCACTATGGGTTGGAACCAACTTGACAATACTTTACAGCAGCAACAACAATAGAAGAAATGTGGAAGAGAGGAACAAAGAGCAATTGAATTTAAAAAAATTAAATTGTTCAGTATTCTTTAACCTTTAAATCAAGGATATGTTAACTATTCAAAAAGAAACAAAAGCCAAGTTGACTGATTTAAAAACAAAAGTAATAATCAGAAAGAGGTCACCACAAAATTATGGCATCACTCATCTGTTAGTCTATCACACTGTAGTGGCTTGTATGTTTCTGTGATGCTGGGTGTTATGCCTCTAGTATTTTGAATAACAGCAGGATCACACATGGTGGAAAGGTTTCAGGTGAACTTCTATACTAACAGACTAGGAAGAAGACGTAGACTGCTTCTGAATTATTAGCCACTGAAAATCTTATGAATAGGAAATAAATGCTGTCTGATAACTTTGTAATATTGAATATTGAAAATAGTAAGTAGCACCAGGTAATTGTCAGATATAGTGCTTGAAAATGAAATCATCAGGTTGGAAGCGCTCAAAGTAGAGTTGACCATGGTGGCACACCTCAATATGAAAAGAAATAGCTGCAAAGATCTATTAATAATTGTAATGCAGAATGTGTGAAATGTGTATAGAGAAAAATTAGAAATTGTCCAAAATGAAACAGAATTTATAAACATTGATATCCTAGGTATTAGTGATCTGAAATGAACTGATATTGGTCATTTTGAATCTGACAATTACATCACTTACTATGCTGGTAATGACAAACTGAAGAAAATGGCATATCATTAATAATCAAAAAGAACATCTCAAGATCTATCTTGAAGTAAAATGATGGCTGTGATAGGAAAATATGCTATGTCTATAAGGAAGAAGAGTTAGTACAATTATTATTCAAATTTATGAACCAACCACTGAAGCCAGTAATGATGATACTGAAGAATTCAGACAAATTGTTTAGTGTGAGATTGATGAAACAGGCAATCAAGGTGTATTGATAATGACTGGTGATTGGAAACTTACAAACAGAAAAAAAAATCCATGACTCGACTTGAAATACCGAAGGAGATTTTGGAAATTATTGCATGATGCAGAAATCATCAATAGAAGATGTAAGAATACACAGAGTCACTGTACCAATAAGAAATGGAGGCTGATCAATCATTTCAAGAGTTAGTATATGATCAACAGTCAGTAACATTAAAGAAAGAAGTCAACTTGTACTAATGGCATTGGCAAAGAACACCACATCTAAAATAAATGGAATACAAATTCAATCTTTCAACAAACTTACATAGCACTGGAGGCACTCACACGTCTATGTCAGGAAATTTGCAAGACCACTGACTGGCCAATTGATTGGAAGAATTCCATATGTGTGCTCATTCAAAAGAGAGGTGATCCTATGGAATGTAGAAATTATTGGACAATACCATTAATATAACATGCAAGTAAAATTTTGCTAAAGGTAATTCAAAAAAGGCTGAAAAAGTACAGTGACAGAGAACTGCCAGAGGTTCAAGCCTGTGGAACAAATGATATCATTGCTGACATCAAATGGATCCTGGCTGAAAGCAGTAATAACAAAGATGTATTATTATTTTTTTATTGTGTTTTTGAATTCTGTTGGCTAGTATTTTGTAGAGAATTTTTACATCTATGTTCATGTGGGATATTGCTTTATAAATTTCTTTCTTAGTGATGTTCTTCCCTGGTATGAGGATTATTCTTGCCTCATAGAATGTATTAGGGAGTCTTCCATCCTCTTCTATATTCTGGAATAATTTGGGTAGAATTGGTGACAGTCCTTCCCTGAATGTTTGGTAAAACTCACCAGTGAAGCCATCTGAACCTGGACATTTTGTGGTTGAGAATTTTGATGACCTGGTCAATTTCTTCCTTTTTTTTTTTATAGGTCTCTTCAAGTTTTCTACTTCACTCTGTGTAAATTTAGGTAAGTTGTGTTTTTCTAAAAATGTATCCATCTCTTCTAGGTTTCCAAATTTATTGTTGTACAACTCTTCATAATATTCTCTTGTTATCCTTTTTATTTCTATTGGTACTACTGTGACATTGTCCATGTGGTTTCCAAAATGTGTTATTTGTGTCTTCTTTCTGTTTTATTTTGTTAGGTTTGCCAATGCTCTAATCTTTAATTTTTTTTTTTTTTTTGGTGGCTATAGGTTCCCTCTGTTGGTCTGTTACTAATTGCTGGAGATGCTATGTTAATGTGTTAGTTTTGGGTCTTTTTTTCTTTTTGGATGTGTGTATTTATTACAATAAATTGTCCTTTCAGCACTGCTTTTGCCATGTCCCAAAGATTTTGGTATGTTGTGTTTTCATTCTAATTTGTTTCTAGGAATTTTTGATTTCACCTTTAATTTCTTCTATTACCCAGTTACTTTTCAACAGGGTGTTAATCAATTTCCATGTATTCACCTTTATTTCCTTGGTCTTCTTATTGCTGATTTCTAGTTTTATAGCATTGTAATCTGAAAAGATGCTTTGTAGTATTTTGATGTTTGTAAATTGATATAGGCTTGCTTTGTGACCTAACACATGGTCAGTTCTGCAGAATGTTCCATGTGCACTGGAAAAGAATGTGTATTGTGCTGTTGTTCAGTTGAATGATCTGTACACATCTATGAGTTCAAGTTGATTGATTGTGCTGTTTACTTTCTCTGTATGTTTGTCAAGTTTCTTTCTGGTTGTTCCATTTCTTTTTTGAAAATGTCATATTAAAATCTCCCACTGTAATTATAGATTTTTCTACTTCTTTCTTCAATTCTAGTAGGACTTGCTTTATAGATCTTTTTGCTTTTTCATTGGGAGCATAGATATTTAATATAGTTATGTCACGTTGCTCAATTGACCCTTAAATCATGAGATAGTGGCCTTCTTTATCTCTTATGTTGGTTTTTGCCTTAAAGTTTATTTTATCAGAGATTAGTATTGCCACTCCTGCTTATTGTTGATTGCAATTAGCTTGGTATATTTTTTTCCATCCTTTAACTTTTAGTCTGCTTTTGTCTTTATGTGTAAGCTGTGTCTGTTGCACACAGTATATTGAGAGGTCTTGTTTTCTTAATCATTCTGACACTCTCTGTCTCTTCAGTGGTGCATTTAATCCATTGACATTCAATGTAATTATCAGTAAGTATGAATTAATTGCTGTCATTATATTAATTTTTGTGGTGCTGTTTGTTCCTTTGTTCTGCATGCCTTCTTGTGCTGAGTTCATGTTTTTTTGTGCTATTTCTTGTCAGTTTCTTCTTAGTTTATTGTTTCCTTTTTCTACTTGGATCTTCATTTTCATGGTAAGTTGTGAAGTATTTACTTTCTTTGAGGTTAACCTATAGTCTAGTAACTTTTCCCTCCTTTTAAGACAGTCTGTTGTATCCTGCAATCTACTTGACCTCCTCACCACCATGATTTGTTCCTATATTTTTCCCTTTTTTGACATTTTTATTTATCTTTGATTGGCCTCACAGATCCTCTGAATTTGTTTTGTAATTTTGTTCTGTTCTGAATTCTGCTATTTGTCGACTGAGTTTTGGGTGGTGGTCCCACATCTGTCAATCTCTGGTTGTTGTCTGTTCTTGTTGGTTTTCAATCAAAAGAACTCCCTTTATGAAGTTTTAAAATGCTGGATTGGCTTTGACAAAATCTCTTAGGTTCTGTTTATCCTGGAATGTTTTAACTGTGCCATTGTATTTGATTGACAGTTTTGCTGGGTAGATGAATCTTGGTTAGTAGTGATTTTTTCTTTTATCATCTCATATATGCCTCCCTATTGCCTTCCTGCCTGCATGGTTTCTATTGAGAAGTCAGAGCTTAATCTGATTTGCTTGCCCTTTTAATTAAAGATTGTATAAGTATAAGTATAATGAAAGAATGTGATCCTGGTGCACATTAATCCTAATTTTAAACCATTCAGTAATCCCTTGTTCTGTTTGAACAACTGCCGAATAGTCTACATTCAGGTTCCTCATGAGTACAATTAAAGTTCTGGTATATTTATTCTGTGCAATGTTGTCTACAGCCTGTCAATATCCACACAATCAAAATCCTTTGCTTAGGCAATGAAACACAAATAAACATCTTTCTGTATTCTCTGCTTTTAGTCAAGATCCATTTGATGTCAGCAATTATATCCCTTATTTCATGTCCTCATTTGAATATTGTTTGAAACTCTGGAAGCCAATATACTATTGCAGCTGTTTATGAACATTTTTGGCAAACTTTTACTTGCATGTAGTATTAATGATACTGTTCTCAGACTTTCACATTCCATTGGGTCACCACTCTTTAGAATGGGCACAAATATGGTTATCTTCCAAACAGTTGTCCAGGTAGCTGTCTTTCAATTTTTTTTTTTTTTTTTGAAAAGACAAGTCAGTGCCTCCAATGCCTCATCAGCTTATGAAACCTTTAAATTTGTATTCGATCAATATCCAGAGTCTTTTTCTTTGCCAATTCCTTCAAAGAACCTTGGACTTCTTCTTTCAGTATCATATGCTACCTCTGGAAATAGTTGAACATCAACTATTTCTTTTTGGTACAGTGACTGTGTATTTCTTCCATCTTCTTTTGATGCTTATGGCATCATTCAATATTTTGTTTATTTGTTGTTGTTTAGTGATGTCGAGTCAGTTCCAACTCATATATAGGGTTTTCAAAGAGCAGTTCCGACCCTGTATAGGGTTTTCAAAGAGCATCTGGTGAGCTTGAACTGTAGACCTTGAAGTTCAAACCAACGCTGCAGTCCAGCACATTAAATCATATCACCACACCAGGACTACATTTTGCCCATGGTGGTGGTGTTTTGTGGATTTGGTTTTGACTCATAGCAGCCCTGCATAGCGTTTTCGATGCTGTAAATCTTTACAGGAACAGAAAGTCTCATCTTTCTTCTGAGAAACTGCTGGTAGTTTTGAACAGGTGATGTGGAGGCTAACAGCCTGACTCGTAGAAACCATCAATATTGGATTTGTAATTTGAATATTTTCTTCATTTCCATTGGCTGACATATTCTTCTAATTCCAGATCTTTGTACATTGCATTAAATATTTGACTTTGTTTTCTCTAGCTGACCTTTGAAATCTTCTATTCAGCATTTTACTTCCTCATTTCTTACATTTATTTTAGCATCTCTGTGCTGGGCAGCAAGTTTCAGAGACTCTTCTGAAATTCAATTTGGTCTTTTTTTTTTTTTTCTTCTTCTTCTTCTTCTTATTGGACTTTTACTTTCTTCCTGTATGATATCCTTGATGTCATCCCATAAATCCTCTGGTCTTCTGTCACTAGTGTCTAATGCAACAAATCTATTTTTAGGTGATCTTTAAATACAGGTGGAATGTTTTCAAGGAAATATTTTGGCTTTTGTGGACTTGTTTTAATTTTCTTGTTTCAGCTTGATCTTGCATGTGAGCAATAGATGGTTTATTCCATAGTCTGTCTTTGTTTTGAATGATATTATGGAGCTTTTCTATTATATCTTTTCACAGATGCAGCCAATTTGATTTCTGTGTATTCCTTCTGGTGAGTTCTATGTGTATGGTCATCTTTTATGTTACTCAAACACATTATTTACAGTGAACAAGTTCTTCATCTTGCGAAATTCAATCATGGGATCTCCAACATTACTTCTATCACCAAGGCTATATTTTCCATTGAATAAGCCTTCCTCTTTGTTTCCAACTTTTGCATTCCAATTGCTAATAATTATCAATACATTTGCATTGTGTGTTTGATCAACTTCTGACTGAAGAATTTGATAGAATTCTTGAATTTTATCTTCAATGGTTTTAGTGTTGGGTGCATAAATTTGAATAATAATTTAGTTAATTGTTCCACCTTGTAGGTGTATAGATATTATCCCATAACAGACTGCATTATACTTCAAGATAGATATTGAAATGAACTTTTTGATGGTGAATGCTATGTCATACCTCTTCAATTTGTCATTCCCTGCATAGTAAATCCTGCAGTTGTCAGATTCAAACTTAACAATATCAGTTCATTCAGCTCATTAACGCATAGAATGGAACCCTGCTTTGGCAATTTTGGATAATGCATTTGACTACAAGGTCAGTTTAAACTACAAGGTCTGTGGTTCAAACTCACCAGCATCTCTTTGAAAGCCCTGCTCTGGGTAACTTTGAGTCACTACAAATTTAACAGCGCTTAATAACAGCAACAGTTCCCTGTATATCGAAGTTTATGTGTCCCATTTAATTTTTGATAACTTCTAATTTTCCTTGATTTATATTTTATACATTCCACATTCTGATTATTAATGTTTCTCTTCATTTTGAATTGTGTCCTACAGCAAATGAAGGTTCCAGGAGTGTTACTCTATTTGAACCATTATTGTAATCTCTACTTTGAGGCAGCAACTCTTCTCCAGTCATATTTTGAGTGCCTGCCAACCTGAAAAGCTCATTTTCCAGCATTATATCTAACATTATTTTGATGTTCTTCATCATGTTTCAATATTCGCTATGTCGGTGATATCTGAAAATGTTCGACTGCTATTCATGTTTTCAGTGACTAAATATTTGGAAGCAGTCTGCCTCTCCTTGTTCCTATTCTACCTTAGTCTGGAAGCTAATCTTAAACCTGTTCATCATAGGTTTTCTTAGTGGAATTTACAACACTGGTGACAAAACTTCCAGAATCTCAGAAACATGCAAGAACCACAGTACAGCGAACTGACAGACAAGTGATGGTTTTAAAAGTTATAATAATTTTATGCATGACAATAATGAAGTTTCCTTCTGAAAATTATACATGAGGGAATGAGCACAACACAGATGATATTAACTATTTAAATAAAGCTCAGATATTATATATTTTTATCAAAGAGATGTGGAAATATTAATGCTGTTTACCATGCTGAATTCTTATGCAGGTACAATAAGAAATCTTCAACATTTAAATGTTACCACACTTCATTTTGACTAAAATAATAAAAGTTATTTTGTTCTATAATTTTGTTAACTCAGTGCAGTTTAAGTGTCTTCTTGAAAAGTATAGTGCATGATAAATATATTCTTATTAGATTAGATTAGTTTTAACATAATCTTATCTGATGGGAAGTGGGAAGAAAGAAAACTTCAAAGAGTGTTCTTTAACATGAAACCATTAGTTTACCTTCAGAATGGCCTCAAATTATGATCATATTGATAATGCAGTTTAAAGCCTTGGTGTGGCACTGCTTATCCTACAGTACCATACCAAGGCTTTAAACTGTTAACCATATGATCTGCAGTTCAATCCCACCAGCAGCTTCTTGGAAGCAGGGTTTCTATGAGTCAGAACAGAATCTAGAGACTTTATCAACAGCAATACAAATTTATTAATTATTTTACATGTGATATTTGATTTAAAAAGAAGTAATATACTTTCAAAACTCATGTATGCAGAATTCAAAAAGTATATTCTTCATCATATGTGCTAATCTCTCAAATTATTTCCTTAGCATACAAATAGAATATTGATAGAAATGTGGAGAAAGGGTATTCCAGAATTGTGCTAGTGCAGAAACTATGCATAGACCATGAGATAGCCTTTAGAAAAGAACAAGGGAACACTGTTGTTGTTGTCAGGTGCCATCAAGTCAGAACCGACTCATAGCA
>NW_006408986.1:456069-458000 GCF_000296735.1 Chrysochloris asiatica
TGGCATAAATTCAAGGTTATAGTTTGGCTCTCGTAGACTTGTTTTCATTTTCTTCAGCTTCAGTTTGAATTTTCATATGAGTAATTGATGGTCTGTTCCACAGTCTGCCCCTGGCCTTGTTTTCACTGATGATATGGAGGTTTTACATCTTCTCTTTCATCAGATGTAGTCAATTTGATTTCTATGTTAGTAAATTTTTCCTGAAGATAATTTAAAAATCGATGCAACAATATATTGACTGGGAACTACTAGATGTTGAACCTGGATTCAGATGAGGCTATGGAATGAGGGATATTATTGTTGATGTCAGATGGATCTTTGCTGTAAGCAGAGAATATTAGTTAGATTCTTAACTATGCTTCATCACCTATGCAAAGGCTTTCAACTAAGTGAATCATGACAAGCCATGGATAACATTCTGAAGAGTAGATATTCCAGAACATATAATTGTGCTCTTGAGGAACCTATATATAGATCAAGAAGTATTGTTCCAACAGAACAAGCAGATATTGAATGGCTTAAAATCAAGAACGTTGTGTGTCAGAATTGTATCCTTTCACCATACTTATTCAATCTGTAGTCCTGGTGTGGCATTGAGGATAAAGCACTGGACTGCAAGGTCTGTTTGAATCACAAGGTTGGCAGTTCAAACTCACTAACCACTCCTTTCAAACCTATACAGGGATGCTATGAGTTGGACTCAACTCAATGGCACTTAACAACAGCCCGCTGTATGCTAAGGACATAATCAGATAACATGGATTATATTAAGAAGAACCTGGCATCAGGATTGGAGGAAGACTCATTAACACTATCAGCACTCATTGAAGTAGCAGTCAAGAAATCAATTGATGTGTGTTAGGAAAATATGCTGCACAAGACCTCTGTAAAATGTTCAAGAGCAAAAATATCAGCTTGAGGACTAAGGTGTATCTAACCCAAGCATGGTACTTTCAGTAGCCTCATATACATGTCAAAGTTAGGCAATGAATAAGGTAGAACACAGAAGAATTAAAGTATTTGCTTTATGGTGTTGGAGAAGAATATTAAAAGTATCATGGACTATAAAAACAAACAAATCTATATGGGAAATTGTACAGACCGAATGCTTCTTAGACATCATGATGGTGAGACATCGTCTCTCCTACTTCAGAAATATTATCAGTAAGAACCAATCCCTGGAGAAGGACATCATGTCTGGTAAAGTGGAGGGTCAATGTAAAAGAGGGAGAGCATCAATGAGTTGGATTGATACTGTGGCAGCAGTAGCAATGGGCTCAAGTGAGAAAATTGTTAATATGACACAGGGCCAGGTAGCCTTTCGTTCTTTTGTACATATGGTTGTCATGAGTCATAAATGATTTAATGACATCTAACAAAAAAACAACACATAAACTTTAGAAATTATGTGAGATTTCACTGAAGCAAATGAAAACAATAATATATCCTATGGTTTTATACATAGACTGGAATATGGAAAAGATAGTTGCATTACAAATTCATGTTTTATAATAAAATATTTTCAAAAAACAAAATAATAATACAAATTCTTTTTAGTCTTGTTACTTGAGCTGGTGTTCACACAAGGAGTTTTGCTGTTTTGGAGAGACAGCGAACAGCTTTATTTAGTTTACACATAAAACCATTCTTGGAAGTGAGGAAAGTTCCTGTAAAAATTGTTTAAAGGTAAACTTTCATTTTAAAGTTACACTGTGTTTTCTAATCTTATCTTTGAAGAGATGAGCATAACTCTTATTCATAGTTCTTGCTTTCCAATTGTATTCTACTTGAATATTAGTCCTCCTTGCTATTACTATGATGTTGTTTTTGGAGCAGATCTCTGTTAACATGGCAACAGTCTTTAGCAAACATGATTTTCTATGGTACGTCTGCAAATTACTTATGTGGTTGTTGTTGTTGTTAGGTGCCAT
>NW_006408986.1:458649-459804 GCF_000296735.1 Chrysochloris asiatica
ACAACTTCAATCTTTTCTCCATTGATAAGAATGTTGTTTATCGTTCCAGTGGTGAGGATTTTTGTTTTCTTTACATTGAGATATAATCCATACCAAAAGTTGTGCTCTTTGATCTTCATTAGTAAACATTTTAAGTCTTCTTCACACTCAGCAAACAAAGTTGTATCATCTGCATATTGCAGGCTGTTAATGAGTCTTCCTCCAATCCTGATGTCACATTTTTCTTCATACAAGCCAGCTTCTCAGATTATCACATAAGTATGGTGAAATAATACAACCTTGTCACACACTTTTTAAAAATTTAAACCATTCAGTGTTTCCATGTTCTTTTTGAACAACTGTCTCTTGGTCCAGGTACAGATTCTTCATGAGCATAATAAAGTATTCTGGAATATTCATGCTTTGCAATGTTGTCCATAGCTTGTCATAATCCACACAATTGAAAGCCTTTGTGTAGTCAATAAAGCACAGGCCTTTCTGATAGTCTCTGATTTCAGCCAATATCCATTGGACATCAGCAATGATATCCCTTGTTCCACGTCCTCTTCTGAAGCCATCTTGAACCTCTGGAAGTTCCCTGTCAATGTATACTTTCAGCCATTTCTGTATTACCTTTAGTAAAATCATCTTTCAGTTTGTCGTACTGTGGTGACTTGTGAGTTGCTATGGTTCTGAAAGCTATACCATCGGTATTTTAAATACCAGCAGGGTCACCTATGGTAGACAGTTTTCAGATGAGCTTCCAGACGAAAACAGACTAGGAAGAAGAAGTGACGAACCACTTCAGAATATTTAATCACTGAAAACCTTATGAATAGTACAAAAACACTGCTTATGTAGACATTACTTATTTAGACTTTACTTAAGCCTTGTTGATGAGGTTATTTTGAAATAGATATAAAAAACAAAAAGAGTTGCTTTTAAGAGATCTTGTTAAAATTATAAAGACCAAGAAGTGAAATGCCAGTTAGTAAATCTGACGTGGGAAATAAATGTGAAGTAATTACCTGTGATAAGGAGCTCTGGTAGCATGTTGTTGTTGTTGTCAGGTGCCATCAAGTCGGAACCGACTCATAGCGACCCCATGCACAGCAGAACGAAACAATGTCCGATCCTGGGCCAACCTCACTACCGCTGCCACAATTGAGTGCATCA
>NW_006408986.1:463339-470684 GCF_000296735.1 Chrysochloris asiatica
AGTTTGAAACTACCAGCTGCTCCGCGGGAGAAAGATGAGGCTTTCTGCTCCCATAAAGATTTACAGCCTCAGAAACCCTGTTCAGGGTCGCTATGAGTCGGAACTAACTCAACGGCACTTAACAACGATTATCTGTGATAGAGAGACAAGTTAAGTTTAAATACAAAGTCCTAGAAGACAAAACAATAGCAGGTATTTCTGAAAAATTTCCACCAATAAAACCACTTAAACAACTTCTAAGGATACCAGTGAAACATAATTTTAGAAAAGCTTTCTGCAGAAACTAAAAATGCCTAAAATAACCTGCTTGCACTTTAATCAGATTGAACACAGAAATGAAGTTGCAAAATATGCCAGCACACCTGGTCATTACCCCCTGTGGCTTAGATACTTTGCAAAGGTTGGCATTGATGTGTCAAAGTAAGTAGCAGGTGGTCTCAAACTCTCAGTTCCCTCTGGTGATGGATGTCGTTGATTCCTAATTTTTTTTGAAGAAGGTGCCCTAAGCAAATTAGCAAGAAAACCTCACAAACCTCTCTGACCATACTTATGCAAAAGTAAGGCAAGAAAGCATTTTTTATAATCATATAAAGACATATTGACCCATTAAAAAGAGCTTTGACTCCTCCATAACAGGTCAAGAGACAATATCTGAAAACCCTGCAAATTTTAGTCTACTTTTCTATCCTGAGTTGAGCAAAAAAAATGAACTTTGGAGGTTCTTTTGTTAAAAAATTGAACATATTTCCCTCTTTTTAAAAACATAGAACAAAACAAGGTTTTATTGTATATTGAGTGAAGATTTATAGCACAGATCATTAGTTTTATATTTAACAAATTACATATATCCATCTATTTAAATGATTGCAGTCCCCTCCATGAACAATCAATTAACAGTATTTACCTCTATTCTCTAACTCTGGCACTCTTACCCATGTCTTCTCCTACCGTCATGTTTCTTCTGCCAACTTCCCTCTTGTTATATATTGCCTTCCCTATTACTCAGGTTAACTTGTGTATATTCTCTGGTGGTGGTGGTTGTGTGCTGTTGTTCTGACTTATAGCACCCCTGTATACAGTTTCCAAGGCTATAAATCTTCATGGGTGCAGAAAGTCTCATGCTTCTACCACAGAAAGGCTGATAGTTTTCAACTGATGAACTCCTTATAATTCTCACTTCCTTCCCACTCCCAGTACCCACCAAAAATATTTCACTTTGCATGAAAAGCTGTTTTGTCACTTTTTACAATAGAGGTCTCATAAAATATTTGTTCTTTTTTGACTGATTAAATTCACTTAGCATAATTTCCTCCACGTATATCTATGTTATGAAGTGTTTTACAGTTCCATATTTATTTTTCAACTTGGATTGCATTCCATTGTATGTATGTAGCAAAGTTTGCTGATCCATTCTTCCATTGACGGTCATTTAGGCTGTCAACATCTTTTTGCTATTGTGAATAGTGCTGCTATGTACATGTGTGCACGTATCTATTCCTGTCATCTCTCTTTTATCTTGAGAATATTTACCAAGTAGAGGGAATTTCTGGGTTATACAGTCCTATTGTAGTACTGTACTACAAGGTTGGTTTGAAACAAAAGTCAGCAGTCAAAACTCACAAGCTGCTCCTCGGAAACACTATACAGGGTGGCTATGAGTCAGAACCAACTCAGTTGCACTGAACAACAACAACGGTTAGTGTAACTGCAGGATAATTCATTGGAATGAAAGGTCAGTTTGAACTTCAAGGTCAGCAGTTCAAACCCACCAGTTACTCCTTGGAAAGCATATACAGGAGTCACTATGAGTTGGAACTGATTCAACCACAATTAACAACAATAATGGCTAATAGAAGTCCCAGTGTAGCACTGTAGGATAAGCTCTTGACTGTTAACCTCAAGGTTGAGAGTTCAAACCCACCTTAACATCAACAACAATGACCAATGATTGCAAGAATTTGTTTATATGTTTATTGTCCTCCTGAATGTCTTCATTAATGATGAAGTCTCTGTTTATGTTTTCTGCCCATTTTTCAATTGGATTATCTGTCTTCTTTTTGTTGAGGTGTTGCAGAGAGCAACTTCTTGTCTGATAGGTCATTGCAAGAAAAAAAAAACTTCCCAGTCTAGTCTGTGGATTCTCTTTTTACTCTCTTTGTGAAATATTTTGAAGTAGATGAGCCTCTAATTTATACATGGCCCCAGTCATCTATTTAGTATTCTGCTGCTAGTGTGTTTTCAGTTATATTTTATAGTATAATTATGCCATGTATTAGAGTCATTAAGTTTGTGACTATTTCTTTGGTGATATTAATAGTTTTAAGTTTTACATTTAGTTTTTTAATACACATTGAGTTCGTTTTTGCATATAGTGTGATGTATTGGTCTTGTTTCATTCTTCTACAAATGAGTTACCAGATTTGCCATTAGATTTGTTGAAAAGACTCTCTCTTCTCCATTTAATGTGTTTGGCACTTTGTCAAAAATCAATTGTGTGTAGGTGGATGGATTTAATTCTGGGATCTCAATTCTATTCTATTGATCTAAGTGTCTTTCCTTGTGTTAGTACCAGGCTGTTTTGCCTACTGTGTCTGTGTAGTGGGTTCTAAGATTCAAAAGTGAGAGACCTTATACTTTGTTCTTCTTCTTTAGTAATTCTTGCTTATCTGGGATCTGTTTCCTTTCCATATTGAGTTAGTGAAATTTCCCCATCCTGGGTAATAAGGAACATTCTGGTTGCATTTCTTTTAACACAGATTTGTTTTTTCTTCTGGTAGTCCATGGTACCATCAATATTCTTCTCCAACACCCTAACTCAAATGAATCAACTCTTCTACAGTCTTTCTTATTCATTGTGTAACTTTCACATGCATATGAGGTTATTAGAAATACTATGGCTTTAGTCAGGCACACCTTTGTCCTCAAATGGCTATCTTTATTTAAGACATTTTAAAGATGTCTTGTACAGAAGATTTGCTAATGCAATATGTTGTTTGATTTCTTGATTGCTGCTTCCGTGAGGACTAATTTCGAGTCCAAGAAAATGAAGCTTTTGATAACTTCAGTGTTTTCTCTTTTTATCATGGTGTTATTTATTGGTTCAGTGGTGAGGATTTTTGTTTCCTTTCATTGAGTATAATCCATACTGAAGACTGCAGTCTTTGATCTTCATCAGTAAATATTTTAAGTTTGTTTCACATAGTAGGTTGTCAATGAGTCTTCCTCCATTGGAAGGACACCAAGTCCTTTTTCATATAATACAGCTTCACTGATTATTTGCTTAGTATGCAAACTGAATACATTTGTGAAAGAATACAAACCTGAAGGATGTCTTTCCTGATTTTAAAATATTCAGCACACCCTTGTTCTTTTCTAAGACCTACTTTTATGTCCATGTACAGGTTCCTCATGAGCACAATTAAGTGTTCTGAAAATTCCATTATTTGTAATGTTATGTAGAGCATATTATGATCCACATATTCAATAACTTTTGCATAGTATATAAAGCACAGTAAATATATTTCTTGTATTCTCTGCTTTCAGCTAAGATCCATCTGACCTTAGGAATGATATACTTACTCCCATGTCCTCTTCTCAATCTGGCTTGAATTCCTGACAATTCCTTGTCATTTTATTATTGCAATTGTTATTGAATCATTAGAGCAAAATTTTATGTTCAAAGCCCTACAATGTTCAATAGACTCCTGTGAACCTGGGTGGAGACCTGGTTGGCCAGCAGTGTGGCAAAACCTGGGGACTCTTGGGCCCAGAGTCAGTGACATAGACACAAAGGACTAGAGTGGAGAGTGAAGCATCCATCTGATTAGAAGAGAGGACATATACACAAGAATGCCCACACTTGGAAATACCCACTTGACCTGCCTTCAATGACTGAATGATCAGAGCTCAAGTAGGAGAAGAAAGCAGAGGAAAAAGAGTAATCTGATACAATTTGAGGAACTTGACCTACACCTATGGATGCAGTAGCTCAAAAGAGGGAACAAATATTTACAGCAAGGATCATTCCCACCCCCTCTGTACACAGACTATACAGGGATAGGCAACTTGGACATTAGCTACCTAAAGTGGGGATAGGCTACAAAGGCAAGAAATGACTGGATTATAAGCTTTCAAGTGGGAACCTAGATCCAGAGGGCTTGGAGGAAGGTAGAATTTCTACTGAGTAGGTGGGGCTGATGAAAGGAAATGCAGATAGGTCTCTTGTGATACAAGATAAATAATTTTTATCAGGACTGATTATGAGGGTTGGAACGTAAAGGTAGACGTTTTGTAGCAAGGAGGGGAGTGAGGAACATTGCAGTCCAGGAGTGGAGGTCCCTGGAACCATCAAGGGAGAAGAGCAGAGAGTGGGACCCTACCCAGAGAAGCAGTGACACCAGAGATGGAGGCAGAGACGATGACGTGAAGAGATGGAGCAGCTGGGGACATTAGACCCGGAGAGGGTGAGGGCTGTGTGCTGATGACTTGGGGGCAGGCTTGTAGGGTATACGCTTTGGTTGGTTGATGATGCATGGAGGGGATTGTAACCATGGCAATGAAATGATATACGATAGGATGACTGTAAAACTAATGGTCTCCCATGTAAACTATCACATAATTCACAATAAAGCATTTTTTTAAAAATTTTATGTTGATTCTGTTTTGTATCCTTTCTTACGAATGAACACAAATATGTTTTATTTCTAAATGGATGACCAGATAGCTATCTCTTGAACTTCTCATTACACGAGTGAACATTCCAGTGTTGCATCAGTTCATTGAAAAGTTCCAATTTGTATTCTGGAAAATCCTAGGGCCTTGTTTTCACCAATGCCTTCAGTGCAGGTTGGACTTCTTCCTTCAGTATCATTGGTTCTTGGTCATATACTAACTTTTGAAACTTCTGAACATCAACCATTTCTTTTTGGTAGCATGACTCTACACATACCTTCCATCTTGTTTTGATGGTTTCTGCATCATTCAATATGTTGTTCATAGAATTCTTCAGCGTGGCAATTTGTTATTGTTGTTGTTTTTAAGTGCTGCTGAGTTGGTTCTGATCCAGAGTGACTCTGTATAGGGTTTCCAAGGAGAGGGTGGTGACCTTGAACCACCAGCTTTCCAGTTCAAATTGACTTTGCAGTCAAGTGCATTAGCCCAACGCCAAGTGGTTGCTAGTGGTTATGTGCCATGGAGTCCGTTCCAACTCATAGCGACCCTGTACAGGGTTTCTGAGGCTGTAATCTTTACAGGAGCAGAAACCCTCATCTTTCTCCTGTGGAACAACTGGTAGTTTCGAACTGCTGACCTGTTGACCTTAAGGTTAGCAGGCAGATTCATAACCACTATGTTACCAGAGCTCCTTACAGTGCCAAGTAGTGGCTTGAAATTTTCATTCAGTTTATTCAGCTTGAGACATTATTAACATATTCTTCCCTTTTAATTTTCAAACTCCAGATCTTTGAACATTTCATTATAATATGTGACTTTACCTTTTAGAGCTCCTCTTTGAAATCTTCTGTTCACTTTACCATCTTTACTTAAGAAAGCATGTTTCTGTCTCTTCTGACATTATTTTGGTCTTTTCTTTGGTTACTGCTTGTTGTTGTTGTTTTTAATGAATTTTTGCTCTCTTGATGTCATCCTACAGGTCATCTTCTTTTCTGTCACTAATGTCTAAAACATTCTCTGTGTTCTTGAGATGATCTCTAAATTTAGATTGAATATACTCTATGATACTTTGGCTCTCATGGACTTTTTAAAAATTTTTTTCAGCTTCAGTTTGAACTTGCATATGAGCAATTGGTTGTTCCACATGCACCAGGCCTTATTTTGGCTGATGATATTGAGCTTTTCCACCATCTCTCCCCCAAAGATGGTGTCAATTTGATTTCTGTTCATTCCATCTGGAGAGGTCTGTGTGTAGAGTCGCCTTTTATGTTTTTTAAAAAGGTATTTGCAATGAATGAGTCATTGATTTTGCAAAATTCAGCTATGCGATCTCTGGCATTTTATCAGCAAAGCCATATTTTCCAACTCCTAAGCCTTCCTCCTCGTTCCCAACCTTCACAGTACAATCACCTGTAATTATCAATACATCTTGTTTGCATGTTTGATTACATCAATTTCATTGTAATTCTTCAATTTCATCATCATAGGTTTTAGTGTTTGGTGCATATATTTGAGTAATAGTGGTGTTAACTATTATTCCAGGTTTGTGTATGGATATTTTCCTTTGGCGAATAGCATTGTAGTTCAAAATAGATCCTGAATTTTTTTTTCAGTGGTGTATGTTATGTCATTTCAAGTGTAGTAAACTATAAGGTTGTGATAGTCAAATGGTCAATACCAGTATTAGTGTGGTGCTGTAGGTAAAACACTGTACTGCTAACTGCAGCGTTGTTGGCTCAAATCTACCTACTACTTCTTGGAAACCCTATGCAGAGTCATTATGAGTTGGAACTGTTGTTGCTGTTATGTGCCGTGAAGTCGGTTCTGACTCATAGTGAGCCAGAACAGGGTTTCCGAGGCTGTAAATATTTACAGGAGCAGAAAGCCTCATCTTTCTCCCACAGAACAGCTGGTAGTTTTGAACTGCTGACCTTGCGGTTTGTAGCCCGATTCATAACCACTACGCTACCAGTTGATATCAATTAACAGCAAAAACACAATGTCTATGAAATTGATATTTATATTCCATTTCATTTTTGGCAACTTCTAATTTTCTTGTATACATACTTTATACATTTTATCATTTGACTACTAATGAATGTGTGCAGCTATTTATCCTCATGTCAAGATGTGCCACATCAGCAAATATAGGCCCTGAAGATTTATTCCATTTGCATCATCATAGCAAACTTTACTTAACCAGTCATATTTTGAGTGCCTTCCAAACTGAGGAACTCATCTTCCTCAACAATATCTGTCAATGTTCTATTTCTCTTCATAATGTTTTCATCTTCTTGCACTATATCTCACAGTATTGCACTGCTATTCATAAAGTGTTCAATGGCCAAATATTCATAAGTGTTTTGCCTATCCTTTTTCTTAGTCTGTCATAGTGTGGAAGCTCTGCTTAAGCTTATATACCATGGGGGACCCTGCTGGTTTCTAAAATACTGGTGGCCTAATTTCTGGCATAACAGCAACATGCAAGGCAACATAGAATGGCAGATGAGTGTTGATATACCTTTCCATTTTGTATGTCTGTTTTGGTTTCTGGTTTCTTGTAGTAGTAGTTTTGTCATTTTGTGTGTGTAAGCCTTTTGTTTCTCTAGTTAGACTGAATTCTAAGTATTTCAACTTTTTGGCAATTATTGTAAATTGTATTGTTTTCCAGGTA